>NC_084862.1:6452452-6760156 GCF_951802175.1 Populus nigra | reverse complement strand
GATACGTGCATCAAAGACTTGAGGAATATATATATAGAAGTAGATAAGTATCATAGTAATTGTTGGGTTTCTGAAACACAAATACACAATAAAATAGTAAATTTAAAATTTTTCAAGAGTTTCAATGATCTAATTAGACAAATCTAGAATTGTTTAGGGTTTATATGAATATTACTTGAAGATCAATTGATCTTTTCGGCTTTTAATAATTGCTTTAAAAATGAATTGTCTCAAATCATATATTGGATCGAGCTGACTTTTTATAAGAGCATTTCCAATGGGAAATACTATATTGAAGAGTCAAATGAAGAAAATGGCTTTTTGAATAGTGTAAATATAGCTTTTTGAATTATGTGCATTCCAATGGTAAAAAGTTATTTAGAAAAGTCATTTATATTTTAATATATTTCATGTTAAATTAATTTTAATATAATTATATAACTAATTTAGATATTTTATATATAATATAATTATGATGTTATTAATTATATAATTAATATGAGTAATTTATAAAAGTAATATAAAATTAATGAAGTAATATGAAAGTTAAAAAATATAATTTAAAATTAAATTTAAAATTTATTTATATAAATATTTTTAATTTTAAGTTTTATATGTTATTGTTAAAAATTTAATTTTTTAAAAGTAAATTCAAATTCAAACTTTTAAAAAATAACCGCCAACATAACCGTCAACATTTTAAATTTTAAAATTTTAAATTTTAAAAAAATAACCGCCAACATTAAATTTTCAAATTTCAAATTTTGAAAAAATAACTGCCAACATTTTAAATTTTAAAATTTTAAAATTTGAAAAAATTACCGCCAACATTCTAAGATTTTACAATTTGAAAAAATAGTCCATCTATAAATATTCTCATATATCTTAACATTTTATCTCATCATTTTCTTCTCTCCAATCTTTGTTATATTTCATTAAAATTCATCATGAATCATTCTAATTTTAATTTTTATGATGCTTTTGATTTTGATGATGACACTCCTGTGTTGACTTTTCAAGTTGCTACTACTGTGGTTGCTGAAGAAGAATCGAATAATCAAGGGCGGAGAACAGGGTATCGTGGCTCTATTTCTGGTCACAATATTGTCAATCGTAATAGAAAGGAAGGTGAGTTAAGGTTATATAATGAATATTTTGCAGAAAATCCTAAATTCATTGAAAGTCAATTTCGAAGAAGATTTAAGATGAGTCGTTGTCTTTTTCTTCAGATCGCAAATGTAGTGGAAGCTCATAATCCATATTTCAAACAAAGGACAGATGCTCTTGGTGTTCTTGGTTTATCTTGCCTTCAAAAGATAACTGCAGCTCACAGAATACTTGCATATGGTATTCTTGCAGATCTTACTGATGAATATCTTCGAATTGGAGAAACCACTGTGATAGAAAGTCTTAAAGCTTTCGTCAAAGTAATCGTAGAAGTTTTTGGTGATTGGTATCTAAGGGCACCAAACGAGGCCAATATTTATCGATTATTATCAATTGGAGAGCAGCGTGGGTTTCCAGGGATGTTAGGGAGCATTGACTGTATGCATTGAAAATGAGAGAAATGCCCAATTGCATGGCATGAGATGTATACTGGTCATTGTCGTGAACCAACTATAATTCTAGAGGCGGTGGCTTCACAAGATCTTTGGATATGGCATGCCTTTTTTGGAATGCCTGGATCATTAAATGATATTAATGTTCTTGATCGGTCACCTATCTTTGCTGCACTTGCTGAAGGTCGTACTGCTCCTGTCAATTATACAATTAATGGGCATGAATATACAATGGGATACTATTTAGCAGATGAGATTTATCCTAATTGGTCAACCTTTGTTAAGACAATCTCAAGACCATTAGGAGCAAAGAGAAAATATTTTGCAAGCAAGCAAGAGTCTGCAAGAAAAGATGTGGAGCGGGCATTTGGGGTGCTCCAATCTTGTTTTGTAATTGTACGTGGACCTGTTCGATACTGGGATGAAGAAACGCTTGCATATATTATGTAAGCTTGCATAATAATGCATAATTTGATTATTGAGGATAAAGGAGCAATGAACTTTAGATTTGACCATGAACATGAAGTCAATTCCTTTATATCAGTGTCACATGGTGAAATACTAGAACTACATGATTTTCTTCAAACTCATAATCGAATTAGGGATAGAGCAACTAGCTCTCAACTACAAGAAGATTTGATTGAACATTTGTGGGAACAATATGGCAACGAGTAGAATCTTTAGATTTGAACTTCTTATGTTATCATAATTTTCAAGTTTTTTTATGTTTTTTTTTTCATTATGTTTGTTATCTTTTAAGTTAATTAATCCTACTTGTTATTGTTAAGTGTTAGAGGAACTTTAAAAAAGTATTATGAATTGATATTAATTTCATAACAATGTATTTAAAATAACCAAGAATTTTCTACATATTTAATTAAAAATACATTACATTACAATAAATCAATCAAAGTTAATTAAAAATGAAAACCCCTCTTTTACGTAATTTTTAACTTTTTATTTTGAAAATACGCTACAGAAATTGAATCCAAATTAGAAATATCCATTTTCATAATTTGTTCTTCTTTCTCAATCCTGTCCAATTCTTGTTTCTCTTGACTTTGTTGAATCATCATGGCTTGTTGCTCTAACATAATTTTCCTGTTTTGTTTCTTCTAATCCTCAATTTCAACTAGAGTATCCCTGAATTGTTGTAAGAGATTCGTTATAGTTACATCCCTAACTTTATCTTTTCCTTGTCTACGTTTAAGTCGTTCCTTTGCAGCCTTCTGACCGATTGGTCTATCTTGATAAATCAATGGTTCACTATCTTCTCCTAAACTAACAGAATCAGGGGTAGATGGAGTTGATGAAGCCGGACTTGCATTGACATGACCTTTTTGTTTCTTGTTTGACCTTTGATGTTGACTTGCACGCTTAAATTGCCATTTGGGTTCTTTTCTTAAGATAACCTAACAATGTTCTAGTTGAAATCATTTACCAACGCAAAAAGCATACATTTGCCGATCATCATTAATCTGATAAAAAAATAAATTAATTAAATAATGTTAAAATATATGTTAAACAATTTAACATAGAAATGAATATTAACATTACCCTTGATTCTTCGGTCATTCCACTTTGCTGACGATTTTTAATTTGAGTGACAAATCCAACAAATTTACCGACTTCTCTATTTATTTCTTGCCATCTACTTGAGATGCTTATTTGTGAACGATTATTCAAGTTTCTTCCATTCTCTACAAAGTAAGCATGTACGCGAGCCCAGAACTGTTTTGTTTGTTGTTCAACTCCTGTAATTGGATCCTTGCTTGTATTTAGCCATGTAGAGACAAGTAAACAATCCTCCTCTGGTAAGAAATTTTTACTTCTTTGTGATTTTTTTGCCGAATGGACATTTAAATTCAAGCATGTTAAGTCATCAATTAATTGATTAGAATCACTTGATTGAGAGAAAATATCTTCTGACTCACTCATAAGAAAGTTGGTAAAAGAGCTTGGAAAATTTGAATCCATCTACATTAAAAAAAAAACTCAAGTTAAAACCTTATAAGAGAGTGTAAAAGAAGCTCACATTCAATGTCTAGCAATTTTGTAGTTTTCATACATGCGAATTAATAATAAGCATTGCCTCCTACTTGTTCTAACATAATAATTTGATCATTTTTTGGAATTAAAAGAGAATCGATATACTAGTTTAATTGCATTTTCAAGAAGACAAAATATAATTGACCTCAAATTAAAACAAACAATCAAAAATAAATTTTAAATATGTAACTCTATCTTTTTATCAATATCAACTACCATTATTAATTCCTCTCAATTTTATCAAAGATAACAACATAAATAAAAATTGTCTTCCTTAACCCATATTAAAAACATAAAATAATAAAGAAATAAAACTCATCACAAATATTAAATTAACAATAAAAGGTCTAAAAAATCAAGAGATATAAAAAAGAAAATAGAAAAAGCTTTTAAACAAGCATACCTTTTAATTTCAGCTAATTAACACAACCGATGTTAATAATTACCCGGAGAATAATTGATTCTTGTTTTTTTAAATTTGAGAGAAGGGTGAGGCACAATACAAAAATTTAAAACTACAAGTTTTTTCTTCATGTATTTATAGAAAATTTCTTCTATATTAAAAAAAAAAATTGTTGGCCAACGGCTATAAAAATAGTCGTTGGCCAACAGCTATCATTTTGGCCATTTCTACAGTTAAATGTAGAAATGGCTGTTAAGGAAACAAACAACCATTTTGGCTATTTGTTTAGCTCCTCCGTTGGAATGCAAACAGTGAAGAAATAAAAGGCAAAGGACGTTTGGCTTCTCATTTAGCTGCTCAGTTGGAGCTGCTCTAAGAAGATACTAGACACATATAAATATTTTGTGATAACTTTTAAGGTCAAATGGAGTTCAAGAACATGTTATTTTAGAGGGTCAAAGTTACTAGACGAATCTTGTCAAATATATCAGATTAGTCATTCGTGTATTATTTGGAACGAATCTGAAGCTACGAATTTAATTTTGCTGCGATTTAAGTTATAATGGAAACTAGATATCTTAAGATTTTCAATCATATATGGTAGGCCCAATAGTTCATCCAAACAAGAGAGAACGACGTGTTTGAAGTCAAGAATGAAATTGCCAAGAATGTATGAAAATTAGAGATTTAGGTTACATAGAGGAATTTTAACATGAAAACTTTGTTTTTATTATTTTATTTATTTATTTTTGAATAATTATTTTTTAATTTGGATTTGTTTTGGCTCATTAGATATATTTTAGGGATTTATTTGATTATTAAACTTATGTTAGTTGATTTGTAACATAGGCTCATTAGCTTGTAACCCAAAAAGTAGGGTTAGTTAAAGGAGACTATATTATTTTTTTGAGCTGCAAATCTCAGCAGCAAGTTGAAGAATAAATGTGAGTTTTTTTGTGTGGCAAAACAACCTTTCTTTGTAGGGACAAAGATCATACACTTACTTATTAAAGATTAAATGCTTTCATGACTTCATTTGTATATTTAAGGTTTTTAGATATAATGTTATATATAAGTCAAAGTTTTTTTTTCAATACCTTTAGTTCTTAAGTACAAGGTTACCTCTGGGTCATGATTCTATCAAACCTGATTTTCACCTTTATGGATTGTTATCTACTTCATTAGGGGTTACTTGATTATGTGATCAAGAGGTCGTATCATGAAATGCACCTGCTTTAGATGCCTTTTTTTTTCTTTTTTCATTTCCTTTTTTACCTTTCAATCTTAGATTTTTTTTTCACATTCATTTGGGTTACTTTTAAATCGACTAAGTTGATTTTATCATATTAGGCTAACTCTCGCATGGTTTAATTTTAAACTCAGGCTAGGCAATGAGTCAAGTTGAGTGATTTTTTGTTTTGTCAATTTTGATTTTTTTTCTCAATTTAATCCTCAAAATATTTTTACTAGTTGACCGGGTTGCTTTTGGATTAGCCAAGTTGACTGAGTCACGTCGAGAAAACTCTTATTTGGTTAAATTTGAAACCTGAGCTAGGTAAAGAGTTGAATCAAGAGGTTTTTTTATATCAATTTTATCATTTTTTTTTATTGGTTGGGCAAGTTGCCTCTAGAATGGCCTAGTCAACTAGGTTAAGTTAGAGCAATTTCCATACAGTTTAATTTTAAACCCGAGTTAGGCAATTAAGTCAAATCAAGAGGTTTTAAGGTTAACTCGTTCGGTCAGGTTTAATAACAATATCAAATATTTCTTTACAACCTGGATATTTATTTATTACATTAAAAAAAATGATTGGACCTGTAGCGTAGCACAAACCCGTAAACTAGCATTAACTTCTAAGAGAGGTGTCAATATCTAAATCCAATTAGCTTCGTCATGAAAATACTTTAATATTTGGTTTAGACATAAACTAGATTGGTGGTCTGCACTACGACACGAGTAAAGCTATTTTTTTCTAACATAAAAAAAGGATGACCATGCGATGTTATTGTTTTTAGAGAGGTAAGAAAAATTTGAAACTTGAGTCATTGAATGGACTAGGTTCAATAGGCTCGGTTAAATCAATAATATGATTAAAAACAAGAATGATAATAACTAAGCTGAACAAAAAAAATTGACAACGATTAATTGAAAAAAATAAAAGAACACTTGCCAATATTATGAAAAGATATTCCCACATAATTCTTAAAAGGTCTCTATGACCTTGTCAATAACAAAGCAAATATTAAATGAGAACATAATAACCCTAAAAAAAAATTAAAATTAAAATTCAATTCTCAGCAAATCAAATGTTAAGGATGAAAATGAGAAAAAAATAATTTTAAAAAAGACAAAAAAAAAACCAACTTGAATCCACCCGAGTCAACTAGCCAAATTCGTGACTTAGTCATCAAATCAAAATAACCTTGTAAAAAGCAAATTGAATAAAATCACAAAGTTCAATTATCAAACCTACCTAATATTGAAGGGTGAAAATAAAATAAAAAACTAATTTTTTTTAAAAGACTCGAGTCAACTTGAGTTAATATGTTAAACTCATAACCCAAAACATGAGATCGAAATTACCTCATAGAGAGGAAAGTGAGAAAAATAACGAATTCCAATCTCTAACCAACTGAATATTGAATGATGGGACTAATTTTTTTTTAAAATGACCTAAAAAAGGACTAAAGTCAGCTCGGACTAATCTTACAAACTCGTGATCTGGGTCATGAGACTGAGATTACCTCATGGAAAGTAAATATAAAAAAATCACAAAGCTAAATTTCTAATTGCCCAAATGATGAGGGATAAAATTGAAAAATAATTGAGTTAAATGGGATCTAAAACAAAATAAATAGCAATTAAAAGAATAAGGATTAAATTTGATATAAAGCTTAAATGAAATAACATGTTAAGAGGTGAAATTGAAAAATAAAATTAATTAAAAATACAACAAACAACAAGCAAAAGAATGTGAACTAAATTTGATACAAAAACAAAATGATAGGACATCTTTCAACTTTAGCAATCTAACATGAATTCCAAGTAGAGGAGAGAGAAAATATAGAGAAGAAAGAAAAGGTTGTCAAATCCTCACAAATGCACAACTGTTGACACGTGCCCCACCATAAAACATAGTCTTTTCATGATGGCTCTAACAAATTTGCAGATGTTGCTTGTCTTTTTCAGTATCTGGATTTGTTTTTAAAAATTTAAATCCTTAAAGTTTTAATTGTTTTATATCAATAAAATTGTATATAATTTTGCAAAAATGAGCGCCAAATGCCTATAGAGATTTTTCATTGACATTGTAAGACCTCTATATCTAGACAAAAAAAAATATCAAGTCCAGTCTTAAAAAAATATAGCATAAAAGGATCAAATTAAAACATTATCGAGTGAAAAAAAGTTGAATCTCTCTATTAATTATGCAAATTAGTGTTTGATGTTTGCAAAAAAATAATAATTTAATACTCGTGAATTGTTCAAATTAAAATTGTTTTAATTCAATTTAATTTCATTTGGTTTTTTTTAATTCGAGCATTAATTGAAAGTTAGTTTTTTTTTTAACACCGCAAGTAGCCAAAACAAAGTTAAACAAAAAAAATAAAGTTTCATCCCAAATGAATTTAATGTAAAAGGACTAAATTAAAAAATAATAAGTAAAAAATATAATTAAAAAAGGGTATATTGTTTTAATATACAGTACATCCCCTCACAATCAACAATAAAAGACCAATACCTTTTAATTTTTTTTTTTTCTCTTTAAAAGAAATCTCGGGTCTTTAACGGGTCCGTCTCAAATGCAGTTAATTACGGTCCATGTGGTTTAAGAAAACAAAACAAGTGGCCTTCATAGGTTCCGTACACACTAACATATACTGCTCAAAGCCAATTAAACATGAAACGACATTGTCCAGAAGGAGAGAAGTTTATCCGAAAAGAAAGATTCACTAACAAACAAAGCCTTGAAATAACAACAATATCGTTGTTATTTTTAGAATTTATGAAATTAATAAAAGTATATATAAATTAATTTAAATATTTATATTAAATTAAAAAACAATAATAATAATAATATATTGATTGAGATATACACATGCTAATCTGAATATTCCATTAAACTAAAAATAATAAAATAAAATAAAAAAGCTGGAAAGAACGAGGGACGTGTAACTCTTGCACTTCCTTCCCTCTCCAATCCATCATCACCGTCATCAAATCCATGGACATCAATCCTGGAGCAGCAGCGTCGGTTAAAAGGGAAAGCAGAAATGGTGATGGTAATACCAGAGGCATTGTTAGCATTGTAGAGAGGAGAGCATCAAAATGCGGGTTCAAAATGAAGAAATCGGAGAGGATCAACGGCTCGCTTTCGAACCACCAGCCCTTTGAACTCTCCTTCCGCGACTCCTTTCATAATCATTCCTCCCGGCGTCAGCCCAACCGCCTTGCTTGATACGCCCGTTATGCTACCCAATTCTCATGGTCAGGTATAATTAAAAAATTTTATATTCATTATTTTACTCCAATGGTTTGAAATCATACAGTACATTACATTACAGTCATCTTCTACCACCGGAGATTTTCCATCATCCCCTCCTCTTAAATATGGAAGTTTGTTGCTCAAGGGAATGGGTGGTTGTGGTGATGGAGATAGGGGCAGTAGTAATTCAAGCGGTCTCTCCTTCAGATTCAAGCCTTATGGTTATGGGGATGCTCTCCTGGCTTTTTTACTTCAGGAAATCAGGTACTTAATTATACATTTCAATTTGCTATATTTAAGCTTCGTTACTGTAATGTATCCCTGGTTCATTCATCTGGAACAATGCATTAATTCTAGTCTAGGAACTATTTTCCATTCTAGTCAAGGTAGCAGATCCTGTTTATTCCTGTTTTGAGACAGAAGGGAAGAATACAGTGCAGATAAAAAAAAAATGTATTCCTGCTTTGAAATGATAAAAATTCATTCCAAAACTATTTAAAAATAAATTTATTTTTATGTTTAAGTCTCTGTTTTTCTAACTAAACATGTTTATGTCCTTCTCGAACACTAACCAAACACATAACCTATGTTACTATAGTAATGATCTAAAAGATATTTCATGCTTGTGGAGGTTGGATGGGATGTGCCTTCATTTGTAAATTTTGCAGGAGGGTGTGTATACTAGTTTTCAATTTGTTTATTTTCGCATATTTAAATTGTAATTTATGTGTTTTATTTTTTTTCTTCTTGCACAGGGTAATGATTTTGATTTTGAAGCTAATATCTTGTTGGACCCAGCAATGGATTTTCAATTTCCGGTGGGGTTTTCAGAGGAAGCTGCTCCAGAGAAATGCACCAGTGGTTCACGTACTGATGTGAATGTCTTAGATAGCATGATTGCAAATGCCACTTGCTCTTCTGATTCACCTAGTAATCCCATTTATGTACAAAGCGAAACTATCCATGAAGAAAACATTGAGTCGCATCATCACCTTTTGGAAGAACAGAAAGGAACATTACCGGCAACAGCAATCGGAAGGACTTCAGATAACGGATACAATTGGAGAAAGTATGGGAAGAAACTGATTAAAGGTAGTGAACATCCAAGAAGCTATTATAAGTGTAACCATGAAAATTGTCTGGTCAAGAAAAAAATAGAGTGTGCCCATGATGGTCAAATAACAGAAATCATTTACAAAGGTACACACAATCACCCTCAGCCTCAGCCAGGTAGTGGAGCGCCACCTGGACCAGCTTCTTCTTTATATGAAATGCCAGAGATGGGTGAAGGTGGAAACAGTGTTAAGGTTAAAGGTGGATCAGTTCAGAAAAATAGAGAGTCAGGATCCAAGGATATAAAAGTTCATGATGGGAAGGTTGATGGCCTGGAAAGGACATCCTCAACCTCTTTTGTGATCGAGCTTTCAGATCCGTTATCAGCCGCTCAAGTCAAATCTGTAGGAACATCTGAATCAACAGAAACTCCAGAGCTTTCCTCCACATTTGCTAGTCATGATGATGATGATGATGATGGGTTTACTCAGGGAAGCTCATTTAGTGTTGATGTTGATGATGAGTCCGAGTCAAAAAGAAGGTACCCCGTTTAGCATCCAGTGCTTCCAGTCCAGAAGACATGATAGATAGTTTACAGTTTTTCCCCCATTTCAGGAAGATAGAGAGCAGTTTGGTTGAAACAAACATGGCATCAAGGCTTGTCTGCGAACCAAGAGTTGTTGTTCAAGTAGAGAGTGAAGTCGACATACTAGATGATGGGTATCGCTGGAGGAAGTATGGGCAAAAGGTCGTCAAGGGGAATCCAAACCCAAGGTACTGACATTTTACAGCATTTTATGTGTGTGTGAATGGTCTTTGTTCTAAATTATAACGGTATCCTCGTTAGATTGGCTAGCTCTGTGAGATGGACATTGATGAAACAAGGGTGCGTGGTTGAGTATACATTTATCTGATTGGAAATAATCAGATATTTCTCTTAGTTTTGCTTTTGGAGGTGGATGGAATGATCTTATTGATAATTGGACGAAACGTCAAATGGTAATGGATAAAGAACAACCTTTTGGGTAAAAATTGACAGAATCCAAATTTTATTCTTACATATATGCATGTATACAGTAAAATATTTGGCTCATCTCCGTTAGAATCCTGGGTTTTTGAGTCCCTTTTCTAGCTTGCATATGTTTTCAATTCTGCATTTCTTCATGTTGAATGATGCGTGCATGCAGTTGGCAGCATCTTATTATTTTTCCTCGGCATAGGCAAGGTATATAGGCATTCAAAGTTGGTGTTTCTCATTTACCTAACAGGAGCTACTATAAATGCACAAGTCCTGGATGTTCAGTAAGGAAGCATGTGGAGAGAGGCTCCCGCAATCTAAAACATGTAATTACAACTTATGAAGGGAAACACGATCATGAAGTGCCTGCATCCAGAAACAGCAGTCGCGGATACTCAGCTGGTAGCAATTTGTCCCTGACTGCCGGCGATACACAGCCTGCCCTGGCATTGGCCAGAAACACCAAGGCACAAGTTCAAGAGTTCGCAGAAAACCAGTGTGTAACAATGACTATTTGAGATCCAAAGTTTCCCTGGAAATTTCAGTAATGAAATGAATCTTTGGTCTTCTTCTATTTACTCAGTGAAGCTTCCTCCCATCCAAAACGTCATGCCATATGATTCTTTTGGGTTCAGCAACCACCACCTTGCTGCCAATCACTCCGGTTCTGTCGCCCCCCCTGTTCCAGATTTCCCAAGATCTTTGTCACCATGTCTGCAAACAGCTGCAAATCTTTCTCTGGCTAGAGATGATTGTAGGAGTCATGGGAAACCAGATGGCCAAGCTCAGACTTTCCTCCTGGGACAGCAGTGGTAACAAGAGCTAAAGGATGATAACCTTTATGGTGCTAGCCCACTTCATCATGGATAATCTAAAAATTGCAGCGTCCTCATCATTGTCCGTATATCATATGGTGCTAGCCCACTTCATCATGGATAATCTAAAAATTGCAGCGTCCTCATCATTGTCCGTATATCATCGCCTCCTGGGGAACTTTCCGTCTTAAAGAACTGCGTTTGCTTTGCTTCTAAAAATTGACATTGAGACTCGGAGACTTTTTTCCTTCTGGTGTTTAAAGGTCACTAATGCGTAGTAATAAATTATTGGCCCCATGGCCCATACCTACAGAGAAAGCAATTTAAAACATGCATATGTATAGGAAATTGCCTTTATTCTTACAGAAACTGCTCACGGGTATTTGTATGAATTTTTATCAACAGGTTTTTCTTATTCCTTTTCTTCTTTTTTTTGGTAACCCGGGGTGTCCGGCCCAGCTTACGCGCACCACAACTAATTCCCGGACCCACTGAACACCCTGCAAGCCCAGTAGGCATGTAAGACACCGCGGGGGTCACAGGCGTGCACGCTAGGACTCTAACCCAGGTGACAGAGGCAAGGAAACCTTGCCTCTGCCGCTGGGCTACAAGCCCTGGTGCTCTTATTCCTTTTCTTTTCTTTAGAGGGAGGTGGGATGATAGATCCCAATCAGAACTGTTAAAGTATTTATCAAGATATATGCTCTCTCTTCGAGTGAGAACAAATCACAGATTTTGGATAAACAATTGCTCAACTTTTTTTATTTTTGAACCAATCTTTAAATAAGCCGTAGTTTAACAAACCATCTAAAAGCAAATAACAACGTAGCATGAAGCAAATAGCAACAAAAAAGCTAGAGTCTAACAAAACAACTTATTCGAAATAATCGGAAAAGCTTCTAAAAACTTGGTTTCTTGTAATCCACATCTCTCATAGGTTGATTTGTGCATGCAACCACTCTATTACTAGTCAATTTTCGCCACAATATTTGGGATTTTGTTTGCCATGTCTGGTGGACCATCGTAGTGGCCTATCAATTCTTTCCCCATCGAGTGAATCCTTGCCCTCAAGATCCATAGTAGGAAACTGTTGCTGCAACTTCTAAGCATTTTCCTAGGTAGCCTCTTCCGCGGGTAAGCGACGCCACTGAACCAAATGCTCCATTATAAACTTCTTGCCCTGCTTGACCCAGCGTGTATCAAAGATTCTTGTTGGCTCAAGCAACACAGCCCTGTCATTTGCTACCGGTGGTAATTCTAGACTCACCTCTTTGTTATCCCCAACATATTTTTTAAGAAGCGACACATGGAACACCGGATGTATGCGCGTACCCTTAGGTAACTGCAACTTAAATGCTACTTGGCCAATTCAATAGAAATGGATACGGCCCAAAGAATCGACTTGCTATCTTATGATGAACATAGTTAAAGGTGGTATGTTGTCGATACGGTTGTAATTTCAAGAACATCATATCACCTACCTGAAATTCCACATCCTGTCGTTTCCGATTAGCCCCCTGTTTCATGCGATTATGGACCACTGCCAAATTGAATTTAAATTGTTCAAGAAGTTCATCCATGCGAATTAAACTTTAGTCCACGTCGTTCATAGGTGAGTCTCTAGCTTGGTAGTGGAGAATGGTTGGTGGAAGGCGACCATAAAGAGCACGAAAAGGCGTCATCCTAGTGGAAATGTGATAAGTGGTATTGTACCACAACTCAGCCCACGGTAGGTACTTTATCCCCTTCTTTGGTCATTGATGAACAAAGCTTTGGAGGTACTATTCAAGGTAGCGATTCACCACTTCCGACTGCCCATCGGTTTGTGGGTGATATGTTGAGCTAAGCTTGAGTTTGGTGCCTGATATAGTAAAGAATTCCTGCTAGAATTTACTAATGAAAATGGGGTCACGATAATTGACTATTGACTGGGGCATGCCATGAAGCTTGATTACACCTTCCATAAATTTTTTGGCTGCCACCCTAGCAGTAAGGGATAAGTTAAAGATATAAAATTGGCATGCTTACTAAGCCTATCGACGACCATTAGAATGGTATCCTTGCCATGAGACATAGGCAGGCTTTCAATGAAATCAAGTGTGATGTCACCCCATACTTGACAGGGAATGGGTAACAGCTAGAGAAGACCTGTTTGTACGAGAGCTTTAGATTTCATCTTTTGGATGATCTCACAAGTAGAGACATAGTCTTGGACATCTTTATACATGTTTGGCCAATAGAATTGTATGGTTGGCCTCTTATAAGTGCGCAAGACTCTGGAGTGGCCTGCAAGCTTACTATCATAAAATTCAGCCAGAATTTTCTTGCGAATCTCTTGAACTTGAGGCACCACTACTCTGGTTTTATAAAAAACCAGGCCATCACGTAACATATAGGATACTCCTGACTGATCTTAGGCGGCGTGACTTAACTGGATAGTGTACTCATCACTACGTGTAGCTTCCTTTATTTCTTCCCATATGTAGACCTGCAGCACAAATAAATTATTGAGGACTGGGTTGGCTAGCTTGCGTGAAAGTGCATTTGCAGTGGTATTTTCCTGACTGGGATGGTATTGAATTTGATAGTCATAGCCCAGCAGTTTTGCCACCTATCGTTGTTGATCAAGGGTTGTGATTCGCTGTTTCAGGAGGTATTTAAGACTCCTTTGATCATTTTAAATGATGAACTTCCTGCCAAGGAGGTAAGGTCGCCATATACGAATGGCTTCTACTATTGCCAACATTTCCTTGGCATAAACGGACTATGATCGCTTTAAGATTCCCAATGCTCGGCTCATAAAAGCAATTGGCTTTCCTTGTTGAGAAAAGATTGCACCAATCCCATCACCTGATGTATCGGCCTCAATGGTGAATGAGTCATTGAAGTTGGGCATTAATAGCGTTGGCGTGGTGGTCATAACACTTGTAAGTGCGAGGAAGGCGGCTTCTGCTTCATCATTCAGCCGAACTGGCCTTTCTTTAGGAGATTGGTGAGAGTGCGGGCGATGACACCATAATTTTTCACAAATTTCCTGTAATACCTAGTGAGTTCTAAAACCCCACGTAATTCAGAGATGTTAGTAGGACTAGGCCATGTTATCATGACTTTTATTTTTCCCATATCTACCTTAACCCTTTGGTAAATGAGTAACAAATATGTCCCAAATATTCAAGCTCATGCTGACCAAAAGCATATTTTTTTTGCCTTGATAAAAAACTGATGGTGTTGTAGTATCTATTTTTAATTCAGTGATGTAACAATATGTCCCAAATATTCAAACTCATGATGACCAAAAGCATTTTTTTTTGTTTTGATAAAAAACTGATGGTATTGTAGTACCTCTAAAGCTATTTTCTCATGTTGCAAATGAGTTTCCCAAGTTATGCTATAAATTAAAATGTCATTAAAAAAACAAGGATATATTTTCTATGAAAGGGTTGAAAGATAGAATTCATGATGATTTGGAAGGTGAAAAGGGCATTGCATAGGCCGACAGGCATGACCAAATACTCGTAGTGGCCATTGTGTGTTCTAAAAACAATTTTAGGAATGTCTAGAGAATGAACCCTTACTTGATGGTATCTTGACCTGAGATCCAACTTGATAAAATAGGTGGCACCATGCAACTCGTCCAACATATCTTCTATTGTTGGGATGAGGAAGTGGTCTTTGATAGTCATTATGTTGAATGCATGATAGTCAGTACATAATCGCCAACTACCATCTTTCTTCTTAACTAGAAACACCGGGGATGAAAAGGGGCTAGTACTTGGTCGTATGATTCCTTGGTTGAGCATCTCTTGCACCTGTTTCTCAATTTCCTCCTTCTAGAAGTATGCATACCAGTATGGTTGTACGTTAATTGGTCTGGTTCTTTTTTTTAGAGGAATGAAATGGTCTACTTCTTTTGTAGGTGGTAATTGGATGGCTTCAGCAAAAACATCTACGTAATGTTCTAATAATTTATGCATGGCTGGTTAAATGTCTTCCTGTGCCACATCTATTAGTGAATGCACATAGATGGCAAATAGAGAATGACCTTGACGAAATTCCTTTGACAACTCCTTAAGGGAAGCCTTTTGGATTGAACATTGGTCCAATCCTTGCAACTTTTATTGTGTATTCTCCCATTGAAATTCCATAGTGAGTTGCTTCAAATTGCAAGTGACTGACCCTAGCATCTCCAACCATTGAAAGCCCAGTACTAAATCGAGACCTGCTATGGGAAGGGCATATAAGGTAAGCAGAAAAGGAATACCCTGTAGGTTGATTGGTACCTCTTCAAATCTCCCTTGGCAACTCAATTTCTCCCCGTTGGCGACTCATACTTTGAAAGGGTCGATGGGAACCACGGGTAACCACAAAAGACGAGCAATACGGTCACTAATGAAGTTGTGAGTCGAATCGCTATCGATGAGGGCTACTACCTCCAGTGATCTGATCTTGGCTGCAACCCTCATTGTCTTGGGTGAGGACCATCTTGTTAGTGCATGCAGCGAAATCTTGGGCTCTGGCTCTGTTTCAGGTTCAATCTCCACGTGATATTCATCTGTCATTTTTTTGCATTTAAAGGAACTGGTTCCGATTAGTGCTTTCAATAACAGCAATTACGACCCTCAACATTTATGACTTGCAATGAATTTATCATTACAATTAAAGCTCAACCCCACGGTTCGTCTTTTCTGGATTTCTTCCCACGATAAGCGTTTGACTAGGAAGGCTGGTTTGATACCAGTTGGATCGGGAAGATTTGGTTGCGGACGGTTGATTTGGGGTGGTCGTGTGAATCATCGTTGTTGAACTAGTTGTTCATCTTTCATCCTCACAAGGTAGATAACTTCTTTCAGTGTTAGTGGTTTGATTATCCGAATACCTTTAACAATCTAATATTTTAATCCACCCATAAAGGTCCCTACTAACACCTTTTAAGTTCACCCCTAAACTTGATTGCCCAACTTCTCAAATTCTTACCGATACTCTCGTAGAGATCCTACTTGTCATATTTGTGAGAGAGCCTCATCAAAATCTTCATCGTCTGTAGGTCCAAATCGAGCTCGCAATTCCTCCCAAAAAACTACCCACGTGACCTCTCTCATTTCTTCACAAAATGTATGGTTTAACCATCTCTACCATTGGTTGGCTTCACCTTCCAGGTTAAAGGATGCCAAAAAAACCTTTATGCTTTTGTCGTGGTTTGGAACTCAAAGAATTAGTCCACTTGACCAAATCACTTTGTTAGGTCGCCCCTTGAAAATCTGGGAAACTTAAGTTTGGCTGTTTTATAAGACACCACCAAACGGGGTCCCTCGTTGTTATCTCTATGAGAGCGTGAATATGCATCTTGCTCATGAGTGCCTTGGTTAGTGCTTTCTTTGTTGGAAAAAAGCATTTCAAACATATAGTTGAGTGTGGCCTCCGTTGACTAAATTTATCTGTCATTCCCAGCTTCATTCGATGCATATCCTACAGTCCACTAAGCCCAGCTTCCAGACTTTCAATATGTTCTTTGTTGATGGACATTATAACAACTTGTCTCTAATACCAATGATAGGTCCCAATCATAATTGTTAAAATATTTATCAAGATATATACTCTCTTCGAGTGAGAACAAACCACAAATTTTGGATAAACAATTGCTTGCCTCTTTTATTTCTGAACCAATCTTTAAATAAGTTGTAGCTTAACAAACTACCTAAAAGCAAGGAAACTAACAGGAAGCAAATAACAACAGAACATGAAGCAAATAATAACAGATGCAAACTAAGCTAGAGTCTAACATAACAACTTATTCGAAATAATCGAAAAACCTCCTAAAGACTTGGTCTCTTGTAATCCACATCTCCTATAGGTTGATTTGTGCATGCAACCACTCTGTCACTAGTCAATCTTCACCACAATATTTGGGATTCTGCCTACAATGTCTGGTGGAACTTCATAGTGGCTTATCATGGGACAGTCATATATGATTAGGCTTTCTGCTTTTTTTTTCAATCTTTATTCTTAAGAGGATATCAAGGGCTGGAAATCTTGGTTGCCCTGCTATTATTTTTAACCATATCAACTATTTTAAAGTAATTTTTATAGTTTTTAACCTCTCTATCCACTTTCATAAACGAGATAAAATTAAAAGAAACTAGATTTACTGTAACTATTTTACTATTGCTCTAGACTTGTAATCAACGTGGATTGTAACAGTGAAAATATGATTTTTTTTCTTGACAACAGCACACAAATGCTCTTGGAAATGGAGATATAATGGTTTTTTTTGTTTATTGAATAGTAAAATGACTTATGTTGCCTTGAATAAAAAATAATAATATGCACCGGCGAGTAGGTTTAATTTTGACTTTTTAATTTTATTTACACAGTAAAATTATTATAAAGTTATTGAATAAAAATTATATTTGCCTCTAGGTCAAACGGTTTTTTGTTTTTTTTAATTTGGTTTTTTTTTGTTATTATAGAGTTTAATCATGGGCCTTTTAGCATTTTACCATAAATAAAATATTATTTATTCTGAAAAAGTGGGATGCACGTGATTTTCATGCAGACATGTGTGGGTTCCCTCTCAGACAGCACGTACGACGTTGTTTGGTGACCAAACTCTAGCTTCTACAATGACGTTTTAATCCTTATAGCGTTGCCTTCATTCCTAGGCGGCGCTTGTGGAAAGAATATGTTAGGTTTTACGTCAGCAGCCGTTTCCTTTTTTTCTTTCCTCTATCTTCCTCAATTTTAGAGCCAACCCCTCCACATTTTCAAAACAATCTTTCAATTTATATTTCTTTTAGATCTAGTCACTACTGTTTTTATTTATATTTATCTTATTTTAGATTATGTATGCAATTGGAAATTTCTTTCAATTTAATCCTTATTTGGTTGTTTTAGCTTTCAAATTTGATGCATATTCTTTTCATTTTGATTTTTCGTTTTATATTATTCTCTTAATTGAATTATCCTTTTATTTGCATCCCTTTAATATTTTATATCATTTTTTTAATTAATTAATTATTTTTCATTTACATCTTTCTATATGTTATATCATTCTCTTAATTGAATAATTTTTTTCATTTACATCCTTCAATATTTTATATCATTCTCTTAATTGAATTATTATTTGAATTGCATCCCTTAATATTTTAGTTCATTTTATTTTATGTCAAATTTATTCCTTATTATTTTAATTGCTATTTGTTTTGTTTTCAATCATTTTTATTTGATTTTTTTTATTTCTTTCCTTAGCATTTTATTGATTGGGATTTTGTGAACCTTTCGGGTCATGAGTTTGAAAGATTTGATTGGGTTAACTTATATCTTTTTTTTTTCAGATCCTTTTTTACAATTGGTTTTTGATGGTATCATTCTTCTATAGGGTTATCTCGATCTTACGTGTCAAGTCACGAGTTTCACATGTTAACCCAATATTGCCTAGGGTAATATTTTTTTATAGTTATTTTTTGTTGTTTTTGCCTTTTTTATCATATTATTAAATTAATCAAAATTTAACCTGGTTATCAAATTTTTATTACTTCTTTAAAAACATAATCATCTTCAATTTTTTTTTTCAAGTTATAAAAAATTGGTCTGGCTCACGACATCGTGCGGGCTCCAATCAAGTGTTTTACTAAATTTGCTAGATAATGTTTTGGGATAAAAAAGATGGAAACAAAAACATTTTTGATTGAAGAGACAAAGATAAATATATAAAAATAATTATTTTTTTGAGACAATTTTAAAGTGAATTTATATTCTTTTAAAATAGGAGTTGCATAACAGATATGTTTTTTAAGATAATATTTATTTTTTACCCCTAAAATGTTCATGTAAAAAATCATAAACATGTCCAACTAAAGTATTTAAGGATAATAATAGTTATTATTATAATTTTAAAACTCAATCCTGGTAACGATTGAGAAGGGTCAACCATTTTATTTTAAGATTGAAACGTCATTGTTTTGACAAAAAAAAGAAGTCAATAGGGTTTCATAACTAGGGTTATTATACTATTATTAACACTTAGACCTCGTTTGTTTGCTGGAAAATAGTTTCCTTTTGGAAATTGAGTTTCTAAAAAGTGAATTATTTGTTTTTATATTTGATGGCATCTTGAAAAATGAGTTAAAAAAGACTTTACAATATTTAATTATGTCGTAGAAAATGAGATGAAAAATAACTTTTTAATATTTTAATTTTTTCAAGTTTATTAAAAAAATAAAGACTAGAAGTTGGAGAATGAAATTAAAAAAAAATATAATTTCATAAATTATCTCAAATAAAATAAATAACAATTAAAATCATGAAGATCAAATCTTACTGATAAAAAAAATTAAAAGATGATGAAATAAAAATAAAATTACAATTTCATAAATTATTTTAAATAAAAATAAATAGCAATTAAAAGAATAGGGACCAAATATAAAAGATAAAAATTTTCAATTAAGGAAATGATAAGAGAAAAGAAAATAACAATAAAAAGAATGAGGACTAAAATTTATATAAAAATCAAATTAAATTAAATTCTAAAGGATGAAATTGAAAAAGAAATTGAAAACAAAATATATAGTAATAAAAAAATTTAGGATTAAATTTGATATAATCATCAAATAACAAGATATATCTGATTTTTTCACAACTTCTAAAAAGTATTTTTCACCAAAAATAAAAGAAAAATACAAGCAATTTTTCTTACTAGAAAATGTTTTTTGGTGACCATTTTTCATAAAATAAACATGCTTAATGTAAACTAAAATATGTAAAAAAAACCTATATATATAAAAGTGGAATAACAACAATAGTTTTCCAGCATTGTCCTGTACTCGCATGTTGCCCTACCAAAAGCCATTAATGGGAGCAGAAAAAAACCCCAAAAAGAAATTTGATTCACACGAGGAACAAATTTTTTTTTGCAAATGAGATTATAATTATAAGATTATTTTTGTATCAAAATATTATTTTTAATTATTTTTAGTTAATGTTCTATTAAGATATAACATTAAAGTTAAAATTAATATATATTATATTTTTTTTATAAAAAAAATAATTATTTTCACAGAAATATTTGAAACTAATATGTAAATATTTGTTTTATATATATCCAAAAAAAAAAACAAACATAATAAGCATGTGGGGTTGAAAAGAAAGGCCTATTTTTTTAAAGTTAGATAAAGTTTTTTGAAATAAAATAATAATAATAAAATCTAAATAATAAAGGATTTTTTTCTGTTTTAATTTAAAGGGCTCAAAGTGCATCAAGTAAAAAAATTTAAAAAAAAATTAACAATTAGATCAAGTACATGTCCCACCCGCAAACATGGCCCCTAAAACTAGGAATTGAAAATAAAAATAGTCAATGAAAAAAAGGTTTAAACAAATACAGGAGTGAAGTTGCGTCAATATATTAAGTAATACTCTAAATTTATTATAACTTTTCTATGCCTTTCACTTTTCCATCTTTAATATATTATATTATTATAATTATTATATTATAATATATACTAAAAATTAAATGAAACGTTAAATTGTTTTTTTTTTTACTTTTTTTTATTTTTTTAATGAATTTTTTTGTTTGATCCCAGGTTTGATGGGTTAGTCTAATTTGACGAGTTAACTTGGGTTTTTTTCTTTTTAATTAATTTTTTTAATTTAGTTTAGTTTGTTAATGTTAAATTTCTTTATATTTAATTATCAGGCTTTTAGGACACGTTTCCCGGACTTGACGGGTTAACCCAGTTAATTTTGGGTAAACCCATCATTTTTTTTCTATTTAGTTATCAAACTTTCATGACGCGAATCCCAAGTTTGACAGGTTGACCTGGTTTGAAGGGTTAACCTAGTTAATTCAGATTTTTTTTCTTTATTAGTTTTTTTTCTTCCTATTGGTTTTTTTTCCTTTGTTTTTTTTAATTAATTTATTTAATTATCACACTTTTATAACACGATCTTATAGCCAGACCCACATCCAATGCTTTAGGATCCGGTGTCGCAGCCAGGCTTACTTAAACTTAAGTCATGTAAGTTTAATGTTATTATTAATATTGTAAATAGTATTCTTGGATCAAGCGTTGCAGCTAGACCGAAGACTTTTGGGTATATCTTTGCAGAAAGACCTAACACTCTTAGATCTTAGTATTTTTTGATATTTTTATGCAACAAAAAAAAAATTAACCCGTGGCGTATGCTTTTGTTTTTTTTTCCTTTTCCTTTTCCTTTTTAAGCCTTTTACTTTGAATAGCACGATGCAATCCACAGCGAAAAAACTTATGTCTTTAATTTATTTTTTTTGTCTATAGTTTCTTAATATTAAATTTTTTCTGTTTAATTATCAGGCTTTCATGACACGGATCCCAAGTTTGATGGTTTAACCCAGTTGATTCAGATTTTTTTTTCTTTTTCTTCATTAGTTTTTTGCCTTCCTATAGGTATTTTTCTCTTTGCTTTTTCCTTTTTAATTAATATATTTTTAAAAAAAATTAGTTTATTAATATTAAATCTTTTTTCTATTTAGTTATCACACTTTCATGACACGAATCCGAGGTTTGACGGGTTAACCTGATTTGGCGAGTTAACCCAATTGATTCAGATTTTTTTTTCTTTTTTCTCATTAGTTTTTCTTTTCTGTTGGTTTTTTTCTTTTTAATTAATTTATTTAATTATCATACTTTTATGACACGACCTTGCAGTCAGACTTACATCCAATGCTATTGGGTTTGGTATTACAGTCAAACCCACTTAAACTTGGGTCATGCAAGTTTAATATTATTATTAACATTATTAATATTAATCTTAGGCCAGACGTTGTAGTCAAACCCAAGACTCTTGAGTATAGCTTTGCATAAAGACCTAATACTTTTAAATCTTAATTTTTTTAATATTTTTTTATGCAAAATAAATTGACCCGCGACATCGCGCGGGTCATGTAACTAGCTATATCTATGATACGGGTCATGCTTTTAATTAAATTTAATAATATTTGATTTATGAAGTTATTTTTCATTTAGTTATACAAAAATCAAGGATAAGGGACAAAAAAATAGTTTTTTTAAGTTAAATAAAAAATAGTTTTTTTAAGTTAAATAAAAAATTAATTTTTAAGTTAAATAAAAAAGAAGTTACATGTGCCAACGATCCAAAAACCAAACCAAACAAAATATTATAAGTGAGCATAATTTAAGGAATTCATTTAATTTAATTCATTTTTTTTAAAAAAGCTAAATTTTAAAAATATTGACAAAAAAAAGATAATCACCAAGGTTATTTTTAAAATCAATGAAAAATCTTATGAACATCAAATAAAAATATAATGGAGGCCAATCTCCAATTTAATCAAATGCTAAAAAATAAAACTAAAAAAATAAGAGCTTAAAAAAGAAAACAAATGAATTTAGATGAATCTTCTAAACTTAGGTTAATCTCTCAAATTCGCAACTCGTTAAATCTTAAATCAAGGCTCAATTAAGAAACTCAATTCAATATCGAAGAATAAAAGAAAAAAAATATCAATTTAAAAAATTTGTTAAAGTAAAAAAATAGCAATAAAAAAAATGAAGGATGATGAAATCATAAAAAAATATTTAAAAATGATCTTAAATATGATAGATTACAAAAATTAAAGAATGATGAAATTAAAAACAAATTTTAATTCTATAAAATAATTCAAAATAAAAAAATCAATTAAAATAATAGGGACAAAGTCCAAAAAAAAAAATTGAAAAGTTGCTGTGAAATTTTGAAAGGCTAGCGTGGAGATTGAGGAAGAGAGAAAAGAAAAAAAAATAAAAATTCAATTTGCGCAAAATCCAAAAGGATTACATTACATGCGCCACCCATGGATGTAATACCCACCATGATGAATTGAAAAACACAAAACAAAGCCATTTTTTATCGTCGTAAGCCACTTCAAACACCGTTTAAGTATATGACAGAATGACTTACTCGCCGACGCCTTTAACAAATATGCCAACTATTTTTTTTTCTTTGCATTAATTAAAAGATCAAAATTGCTCTTAAAACTTCATGATAATAACAAAAAAAAAACCGAAAAGAAAGTATGAATTAGCCCTAGGTTAGAAAAATCTTGATTCCCCATGGCATTTAATTCATTCTGTAATGTTATAAAATGTAAAATATCAAAAACATCCCTAGACTCATGTATATAATTTTTTTTGCTTTTGGAAGCATTTAATTAATTGTACAACATGAAAAGTTTGAAAAGACCAATATGCCCCCAATTAATTTAACTAAGACAAATGAACCCTGTAAAAAGACTATTGCTATCGAGAGACAGGATAAGAGGGGCAAAATAACAAAATCCACTATTACAATTTACATAATTTATTAACCAAACCCAACTCAACCCAACCTAAAGTTTGACACACTCCGATTCAAAGACCTAATCCTTCTATTATTAACCAACTCCTCATTTAAGGTGCAACTAAAGGCAATATTTGTAAGCAGTGTTCGAGAATGTGGTTGAAACTGTATTTTTTTAAAATTTAAAATTTTATTTTTATTTAAAATTAATTTTTTAATGTTTTTAAATCGTTTTGATATGCTGATATCAAAAATAATTTTTTTAAAATAAAAAATTATTATTTTAATATATTTTCAAGTAAAAAATACTTTTAAATTATAATAATAAAATTAAATTTTAATATTTTTATATTATTTTAATATACTAATATTAAAAATAATTTTTTTTAAATAAAAAATATTATTTTAATATATTTTTAAATAAAAAATACTTTAAATTACTCTGAAAAATAATTCTATTTACGGTAGTTAATGTGTCGACCACGAATAAAACAGAATAGAAAGAATATAAGATAGGAAGAAACATTATAGTGTAAAGAAGCTAACACCATCGTATCAATCCATCGAAATTCATATCCCTTTTCAAATTACTTATAATTTTTTATCATACAAAAAATGGTTCTCTTTTCAGGAACCAAATCCTACTTTTACTCTTCTCCCATACTCTGCAAGTCCACTGCTAGTAACAGCAACCACAGCCATGCTGCCCATTCTCTGGACGCTGCCTACATCAAACGCGCCGCTCAAATCGCTGACAATTCCGCCGGATTCTCCTCTCCCCACCCCAATTTCGGGTGCGTTATCGCCACACCTTCCGGAATTGTCGCCGGAGAGGGCTATCTGTACGCGCAGGGGACCAAGGCTGCGGAGGTTCTTGCGGTGGAGGCTGCGGGCGGTTTTAGCAAAGGCAGCACTGCTTATTTGAATATGGAACCTGGTGATTGCCATGGTGACCAATCCGCTGTCTCTGCTCTTGTTCAGGTTTTTCACTTGGATTTTTAATTGTTTAGTTTGTTGATATGTAAGATAAAAACAATTTAATAATCATGATGATAATTAATTATTCTGTGATAATTAGATTTATACATTGTGACGTAGTAGTTTGATTGATTGACGTTTGCGTAGATTAGGCAGGAATTACAAGAGTTGTGGTTGGAATCAGACATCCTTTGCAGCATCTTCATGGGAATGCTATACGCTCACTAAGAGGTCAAGGTTTGCAGGTTGATGTTGTTGGTGAGGATCTAAAGAGTAAAATTATGGAGGTAAGATTTTTGTTTGTCTGTAAACAACCATTTTATTCTCCGATACATTGAGGCTGTACATCTGACTTTTGCAAATCTACTACAGCTTCTTTACTGACCATGTCATTTGCTAAGTTGGTCCTTGCTGATTCTATTTGCCAACCATATATTTTTTTTCTAGGTTTTTGCTAACAATTGCTTTGTAAAGCACAGTTTTACGGCACAGAAGCAAGCTAGTTCCTGGTGAATTGATTCACTCCGGTAGAGCAGGAAAAAAAAATTAAATTTCACTTAGTCAGCTAATCGAGCTTTGGGACAACAATTTATTTGAACAATAAAATCCAAACATGGTTTTTCCAAAAAAATCATCTACGGAGCTCTAAGAACCCGGCATAGTTTCTTGATTAATTGCTTACAGTTCTTTGCCATCAGTGCTAATATTAACTGTATTTTGATGTGTCAAGAGAACAAACTGATCGATTCTTCTCTGGATAATTTGTCTAAAAAAAAGAAAAGAAAAGAAGGGCAAACAAGAACAACTTCAAACATTCATGGTAACCATCAAACATATTGAGTAATATGATGGATAAGTACAGATTGTCAATACATGTACCCCCATATCAAGTAGGTTATTCAGTTGCTTGTTTTTTGTGTCTTGATTCAAGTAATGGCTGGTGGATTATTAGAGCTTGAAGAGGTACAGTAGGCTTGCTTTGAATTTTATGAAAAGATGCATATGCATTAACTTTAGGCACTAATTTTTGTGTATGGCATACTTCTTTAAATTTGACAATCATTTGTGTAAACTTGTGAAAGTTAGTGGCACATGCTTTATATATTCTCTCTTTCTTTACACTATGTACTCAGGAAGCTCGAAAATCTTGCCTACTTGTGAATGCTCCTCTAATTCATCGAGCAACTTCCCGAGTTCCCTTCTCTGTTCTCAAGTATGCTATGACTCTTGACGGTAAGCATTATGGAGATATAGAGATCTTATTGACTCTTAGGCTAAACCGTGCAAACCCCCTTTGAACTATTACCCATTTTGATTAACATCTTTATTTTTCTGATTTCATCAAACTATAATGTTTTTTATTGACACCCCTTCTGTTATATTCCATTTAACTTAGCTGTTAAAGATCACATGCAAGTCTCAGTGTTTTCCTTGTAAGAATACTAAAAAGTCATCAAAAAGTCATTAAACCATTGATGGTTGATTTCTTGATGATAATTTTGTCATATCGTTGTAAATGATGTTTTTAGCATTATATTGGGGGAGTTTATTAATTTTGATGCTTTTTTTCAATTTTTTTTAGTGATATTTTGTAACGAAACTTTTGCAACTCACATGTTATTTAATGGACAAATGGACGGACTGTAATGGAAGGGGTGATTTCAGGGGTTGAAATCAGATAAAAAATTTCAAGGGGTGTCAATAGTAATAGCTAGGGGGGTGCTTGTATGGATTAACTTAATTCTTAATTCCTTTTCAGAATTGAGGGAGAAGTTTAATAATTTTTTTTTTTAGGGTGAAGTAAATTATCTTCCAAATTACAAACAGATACCTTGAACTTTTGGTAAAGAAGTCTGACAATAGTCTTCGTTGATGCAAATAGGAAAAATTGCCACTACTAGTGGGCATGCAACATGGATAAGCAGCAAGAAATCAAGGAATCGAGTTTTTGAACTACGGGGTAGAAGCGATGCCATTATTGTTGGGGGAAATACTGTACGCAAGGACAGTAAGTATGATCATTACCTTTTGACTTTGTAATTTTTTTGCTGATTATGTGGTATTAATTTGTTATTTGAATTAGATCCACGTTTGACAGCCCGGCATGGAGGTGGGCATACACCCATACGGATTGTAATGACACAAACATTTAATCTTCCTGAGGAGGCAAACCTTTGGGACATTTCTGATGTATCTACCATTGTTGTGACACAAAGGGGTGCCAGAAGGAGCTTCCAGAAATTACTTGCATCCAAAGGAGTCGAAGTGGTTGAGTTTGATATCCTAAATCCTAGAGAAGTTATGGAATACTTTCATGATCGTGGGTATCTTTCCATATTATGGGAGTGTGGAGGGACACTGGCAGCATCTACTATTTCATCTGGTGTGATACACAAGGTTTCTATTTTTCTTTTTTCAAATTTTTTGTTCTCTTTGCGAGATATCATATGTCGGTGTGCAAGCAGCATTTTAGATGTTTATGTATAATTTGGAAGTGTTTTTTAGTCTTCAACGAGGCACATTTTTTTCCAAATGATCATCTATAGAATTGAAGCATGGTTAGTCTCTAGAAATTTAATTCCAGCGGAGTAGGCGCTTTTGTTTTTAATAATGGTGGTATATTCTAAACTGGTCGATTAGTGTGGCCTCATATACAAATAATGTAGCATTGGTTTGGGGGGTGTGGGGGAGCAGGGGTGTTGATGGGTTTAGTAGTTTTCAACAATTACCCTATCTTATGACATGTGAAAATAAAATTTACAATCCTTTGTAAAGTGGGGAGCATGGTTTCTCTCAGCTTAAATATATCTCTGTGAATACTGGCATTAGTTAAGTCCTTTCAACTTCATTTGAATACTTAACAATCAGCAGTTTATAGTTTTTGTTTTTTTGTTTTTTTCTTTGACTTCTGTAAAATCCAACATTATAATTAGCCACTACCATGTTATGTGATGCTTGCAATTTTGTTACATTTGCAATCAAATTTTGTTCAGTTATTTCTTATGAATCTAAAGTGGCTTAGTTAATCTAAAGTGGCTTGGTTTCCGCCCGGGGGGGGGGGGGGGGGGGGCGGCCTCATATACAAACAATGTAGCATTGGTTTGGGGGGTGTGGGGGAGCAGGGGTGTTGATGGGTTTAGTAGTTTTCAACAATTACCCTATTTTATGACATGTGAAAATAAAATTTACAATCCTTCGTAAAGTGGGTGGCCTTATATACAAACAATGTAGCATTGGTTTGGGGGTGTGGGGGAGCAGGGGTGTTGATGGGTTTAGTAGTTTTCAACAATTACCCTTATCTTATGACATGTGAAAATAAAATTTACAATCCTTAGTAAAGTGGGGAGCATGGTTTCTCTCAGCTTAAATATGTCTCTGTGAATACTGGCATTAGTTAAGTCCTTTGAACTTCAGCTGAATGCCTAACAATCAGCAGTTCATAGTTTTTTTTTTGTTTTTTCTTTGACTTCTGTAAAATCCAACGTTATAATTAGCCACTGCCATGTTATGTGATGCTTGCAATTTTGTTACATTTGCAATCAAATTTTGTTCAGTTATTTCTTATGAATCTAAAGTGGCTTAGTTAATCTAAAGTGGCTTGGTTTCCGCGCGGGGGGGGGGGGGGGTGGTAAAGTGGCTTAGTTAATCTATGCGTGGGTGTCTTCTAAATGTGCCATCAATTATTAATTTAGCTTTTATTTTTCTAGATTGATGCAAATGTATCTTACATATTTTCAGTATTTTTGATGGACCAAGAACCTTAATGCAGATTGTTTGTTTGTCTTAGTTGACCAGTTTTTGATTAGAAACTTGGATTGGTTTGGTTAACTTTGACAGGTAAGTTTTATTAAGCAATCACCTACATCAGCAGTTAAGTTTTAGTGTTTGAGAGATGCTTCTATATCAATTACTCTTATGCATGGGCTCACTTTCCCCTAATGAGCACAGTGTGTAATGCTGGTAATTTGAGAAGTGAATTTGGTCCGAATGTAACACTTCCTGATCTAACACCATGCTGAATAAGTGCTTCTAGCTCCTGTTCTAACTTCTTGTCCACCAACCGCTTTCTCAAAAAGTCCAAATAATGGAGAAATAATGGAGAGACAGAGAGTTATATGCTAAAAAATTGTCAATTGACATGCAAGGGTGTTGAGAAAAGTAATTTCTCCAACTTTTGCATTGCAACTCCTATAGGGATTTGATTTCCATTAATTTTGTTATCTTACTACAACTCCATTGTAGGTTTTTGCATTTGTTGCTCCTAAAATTATTGGTGGAAAGAATGCGCCATCTCCTGTAGGTGAGCTGGGAATGGTTGAGATGTCACAAGCCTTGGATCTAATTGATGTTTGCTTTGAGCAGGTTGGCTATCATTCCTCTCTCTCTTTCTCCCTTGTATGCATAATTAGTTTTAGTTGTTTCCAAGATAGTTTATGATTGATGAACATATTTTCACAGAATTTGCTTGTAACTGATTGTATTGCAGTGATACATACTCTGCTTAATGCTTTAATCCATAATTTAGACCTGTTTGAGAAATTTGAAATCAGTTCCTCGTTCTTAATTGGCTTTTTATGATTAAAGTGTTTGCGATGTGCATTGTAGGAATAAGAAGAGTTTGACAAGGAACAGGGAATGACTATTACTATAATGTCTTTACTTTGTCAAGTGCATATATATGCCCTGTTGCCTCAGTTAAACATGGAAATCTAAAGCCTTAGGATGCCTTTGATGCAACAACACTGAGGGTAAAACCAGCAACAGGGTTATCACTTGATTTCTGGGCTTTGTTTAACAGCTGACCATCTCTTCCACTGGACTTGGAAGAGAAGACCATGAGTAACAGAAGTGTTACCTGGGCTTGGATTATAGAGAACAAAGTGTTAACTATTGGTTGCGGGTGATATCTGTTTCCACAGGCATTTCCCAGAGGTTTCTAATAAAGGTGCCCCAAGTACTTTGAATATTTAAAAAAATCAAGAAAAAAACCTATTTTCTATAACTTACTTGGAACTTTGAACCCAGACATGCATTGTAAATGCATCCAGTTTTAGACTAGACCCTTATTAAGTTAATAACGAGCATACCAATCAAAAGGCAAACTGACAGTTTATGACAGTTTTATCACTATCCTACTCTGAATACCCTCTGTCCTCTTTTTTTTTTATTTGTGAATAATTGCTGCTTGATTTATTAAAATATAAGATAGACGTAATTAATACTAAAACAGGACTTTTTGTCACACAATTGACCCTTGTGAGCTAGTGTTGGAAGAGGAAAACAGCAGAAAACAAAAATCACAGCAGAATAATGGCTAAATTTAGGGTAAACTGAAGTTGGAACGAGATAATTAGGGATTAGGGTCATAAGAAACCTCTAAAATCTGAATAGATTGATAAAATAACAAAAACTACCTTTTAGAATAACCTAGCAGGAGCCAATTTATGTTAGTCTAAGGCCTATATCGCTTTAGACTAAAAGGATTCCTAGTCTTAGTCCTGAAGTAAAACTACTTGGCCTCTAAAGGAAAAAAATTAAAAAGTCACATGCTAATCACATGATCCTAAATTAATTAAAATAATTCTAAAGAGAGCTCCTGCATCACCTTAATATGTGATAAGAGTCATGAAATGAATATTGCCATCTACTCTTGTCCGTGAAAATACTTGACCTGACTTTAAAGCTTTGTATTGTTTGTGCCATATGCTTGTCACCTAATATAAGCTATAAAAAATCTCTCCAGTTCGCTAAACATTTTTGTTTATTGTTAGTATATTGATTATTAGTAGAAGTCATTGTATGTTATAATGTTTTCCATCCAGTTTAATGAGGCATGTGGCAACGCAATAATTTTCCTCATTTTTCCAAGTGAGCTATAATTCTTCACCCATCTAACTTCAACTAATATTTTAATACAAACAATTGTTCATGTAAAAGCATTTAACTAGTGAATATTAACCTTTTGGATCAACTGGAGTATGCAATTATTATGATGCTCTTTTCCCTGAAATGGCTACTTGGCTGGTGAAAGTTTCCTTGATTGCATTGTTTTATATGTCAATTATTTTTGAAATGTCAATGTGAAAAAAAATAGCAAGCCAATTGTCTATGGACATTACAATTGAGAAAACAAGCCTTCAAGAATGAGAATGAAAGGAATTAAAAGTATGTGCATATTTAAGCCCTCCTTCTAGTAATAACTATACTCTGCATGTATGTTTTGCAAAATGTCTTTCATCCTCTTGATTATGTGTGCATTGATGCTTCCTATGCTTGAACAACAGGTTGGACCAGACATGCTTATCAGTGGATTTTTACAGCCTGTTCCGGACTTGGTACCAGTTATTCCATCAGAGGATGAAACCTTTGCAATTGATCCTTCTATCACCCCATATGAATCGAGGATCATATTCTTCTATAAAACATGGGATCCTTATGGAGCTTTTTCGAATTTTTCTCCGCATCCAATTCAAATGCCTGATGGAAGTGGTGCTTATGCCACATGGTCAAGCGTAGAGCACTATTACCAGGCACTCAACTTTTCAGCATCAATCTGTTTTCTCTTTGTCAATCTGTAAAGGCTGTCATATTTATTTATTTTTTCTGAATTTTAGGCACACAAGTTCGTGGGGGTGGATGAACCTGTGGCAAAGGATTGTGTTGAGAAGATCAAATTTGCCAAGAGCCCTGAGGAAGCAGCACGAATGGGAAGATCAATGCAGAAGCAGCGCCCAGATCTGGTGAGTTTCCTAGTTTAAACTGAAATTCAACTTGGGCCCTTTTCTGACATATGACTATTTGTAATGGGCAGAAGCTCATTTTGTTATGTTTGCATACTATCTCTGAACCTTAGGAGGAATCAACATGACATAACTTAAGTAAACTTGAAATACAAGAGTAAAGTATCTCACAAGTCTTTTCTTACTTCCTCTCAGCAGTTGTGCAAAACGATTGACAAACATATACTACAAACATATACTAAATACTATATAATTTAGAATTGTATGATAGAAGTTATTAATGAGGGAGACTCAAGTTCTTTGATCAGTTCACGTGAAGACATTGATACTTGTAGGTTGGATGGTTATGCAATCCAGTGTGGAGTGGTATGGTACTTAATTAAAACATAAAACTCTTTGCCCTGAATTGTTAAGAAACAATTTTGTGATTTCATGTCCGTGATTTTTTTTGGGGTACTTTATAGCTGTCAGCATCTTTTTAGGGAGGAGAGGCTGGGACCTTGATATTATAAAACTCTACAGAAGTAGCAAATAGGGGCAATTATTTATGAACATTATGTTCTAACATAGGATGCCTGCACACCTATTTCCATGTCTTTCTTCCAATATAAGAAGAAGATACTCGTCTTGGGAACAGCATGCATGCTGGAATTAAATACCTTGAGTATATCCTAGTGGTAATCTGATAGAAGCCAATACTGTGATGAACCAGGTGAGGTCTGACTGGGAAGGTTTGAAGATTGATGTTATGTATAGAGCATTGAAATGCAAGTTCTCAATTTATCCTCATTTGCAATCTATGTTGCTATCAACTGCTGGATCTGTTCTTGTTGAAGCTTCTCCACATGATCTTTTTTGGGGTGGTGGGCGGGAAGGGGAAGGCCTAAATTATCTGGGCAGGCTGCTGATGCTCATAAGGTCAGAGTTTCTTGGTGAGTGCTCCTCACCAAGTGAAATCACTTGCGAAGCTCTATAATATGCAGCGAAAGAAAGCATGTAGAGAATGAATAAAGATTGTTGGTGTAAGATGAAGTGTTATCCAAAGTGGTGAGTAAATTCTATTGCTATCATAACTCACGAGTCAATCAGTCCACTTCTCCTTTTGTATGCAGGACGGGTGTCATCATTCAGACAATCTTTTTCAAATAAGATTGGTCAGATAGGTAATTCAGAATAATTTAAAGATTTATAGAGTATTTTGCAATGTTCGAAGCCTGGGAAGCGTTTTGCGTAGAACTTGTACTGAATGCCATTTGGCTGCACACTGAGTTGACATCCGCTCTGTGAATATCCTATTACTTATCTGAATCTTATCTTCTTTCAAATAAGGTATTTTTTTTATAGGAGAAACTAAGTTTGTTAACCTTCGAGATAATGACTTCTTTCATTTACCTTTTGCAAAATTAAAGCTCACTTGCGTCAGACCAGTGTGAAATTAAAGCATGGCTTGCCATCATTTTGTGTGTTCATATTTGTTTTCTCTCTCTACAATGCGGGGGATAGATGTCCATTGTACAAGGAAGAAATGTTGTACAGATTTGTGTGGTTAATTCACCACCCAATACATGTCCCTTAAACTAGCTCGAAGATATCTTTCATTGCCGGCTTGTCGATCAAGTAGTAAAATTATTTATGTGAAGTTCCTTTGTAAGTATATTAGTGAACTTGCTTTGTGGTTGGAACATATAATATACAAATCATTCCATTATCAATCCTTAATTTCTTCGATAAAGTGTTTATCAACTTCCACATGCTTTGTTCTATCTCAAAGACTGAATTGTGAGCAACTAAGATCCTGCCTTATTGTCATATTATACCTTCATGATTTAGAAGTTAAGAATCTTCGAGTTTTCTAGAAGTCTTTTAATCCACGTAACTTCACAAATCTCAAATACAATTGCTCTAAACTCAATTTTTGCACCACTCCTTGCTACAACACTTTGTTTTTGGCTTCACCAATTAACTAAATTCCCTCCAACATGGGTATAATAACGAGATCAATTTGCATAATTATAGACTTCAATATGTAAAATCCATGTTTCTTAAACAATGGAGCTTCCGGGAGTCCTTTAAGTGCATGAATTGGTTAGCCATACTTGCTATAAAGGCCATATCTAGTTGCGTGAGCCAAAAAAATTAATTTGCTTGTGAGTCTTCAGTATTGCTCCTGATTCGTCACTTCTACAGTTTTGGCAAATTAGAGCTCCAAGTTGGTTTCAATTGGTGTTTCGGTTGCTTTGTATCCTAACAATATTGTTTTACCAAGTAAATCAAACACATATTTATGTTGAGTGATAAATATACCTTAAACCTAAAAAATCCCATTCCAAGTCAATATTTCAAAGCACCTAAATCCTTGATCTCAAAATTATTAACAAGTTTCTTTTCAAGTCATTCTAGCTTAACATTGTCTCAAGATTATATTATCTAAATAAATAATCAAGATAATAATTTTACCTTCTCTTAAACATTTATACTTGACTTTGACAATAACAAGAACAGTGTATAACCTTGTCAAAATGCTCAAACCATACTCTAGGAGACTGCTTGAGACTATATAAAAACTTTCTTTTTAGTATGCAAGCTTTATTTTTGTCAATTTCCTTTTCAAACCTAGATGATATACTTATAAAGACTTTCCTTTCTAAGTCTTCATCTAAAAAAACATTTTAATAACCAATTGATGTAAGGAACAATTAAAAGTTACAGCTAAAGATAATAACACTTAAATTAAGTTTATTTTAGTTATTGGAGCAAATATGTCCTTATAGTCAATATTGTATATTTGAGTGAAGCCTTTTACTATAAGTCTTGACTTGCAGTTTTCTATGCTTCCATGAGCTTTGTATTTAATTATAAACACTCATTGACATCCTACTTTCTTCTTTTCCCTTGGCAAGCCAACTATTTTCTAAGTGGCATTTTTATTTAGAGCATTCATTTCTTCCATAACTACTGACTTTCAATTTGGATAATCAAGAGTTTATTGAATATTTCTTGAAATAAATAATTGAGATATCTTAAAGGTAAAAGCTCTATGATTATTATAAATTTTGTGGTAAAATAAATATTTAGTAGTAAGATGGCTAGTACAAGATTAAACTCCCTTTCTAATAGCTATAGGGATGTCAAGGTCTATAGGCTTATTATTACAAGGAAAAATAGATGGAGGAGTAGAAGTAGGAATACCTGGAATATTCTCAGGACCATCTTTTAGAGAATATGGTTTATTCACGTTCAAAACAAATGCGAGTATTCTTTAATTTAACCACATATATACATCTGATCATATATGTATTGTTGTTATGTACTACAATAATGAATACAAAAGGAGGATTTTCTTAACACCTGAAGTCTAGGGAAACTTGTTAATGTAGCTTCGTAGCTTTATAGCTATTATAGCTAAGCTTTTGAAGGAATTCCTTCTTTGTAGCTACTGTAGTTAAGCTCCTGAAAGGCTTCTACCAATCTTTACTTAGCGTTAAAAGATAAGAGCGAAGTTGAGACTCTCACACTTATACATAGTATACCAAACACACTCTACAAGTGGATTAGTTAAGTGATTAAACCGAGACTTGAGATGAATCACTTTTCTAAATCTAAAGAAATTGTGTTAGAATAATAGGTCTTTCTTTACCTTTCGTGTGAGTTCTTCTTCTAGTATAACTTGAAGGTCGGGATTTGAATCAGTTTGATCCTTTTATAGTTTTTCAATCATTCAACCATTTCATTTTACTAAGTTCAATGTTAGTCAGATTAGTCAATATTTATATGTTTCGATGCAACAACCAGATGTTATTTTTAACAAGTAGTTTTGTTGGTTGGTTAATTGGTCACATTTTATTCATGAAATAGGTTGGATTGATATTAGTCTAGATATAACAAAATAATTCTCTTAGATCGAATAAATACCTTGTGTCAGAATTGAGAAATTCTATGAATTGCAATACATTTTCCCCTGATAATGATTTACTAGTACTTTCATTTGTTTCAATACCATGAACATTCTTTTTTTTAGATTGTGATGTATGTCCTAAAAATCATCATCTTTCCTTTTTTTATCTCCTTGAAAATGATTTTTGGTACAATAAAGTTGATTTTTCTATTAAAAAAAATACATTCATACTTGCATGAATTTCTCTGGTTTAAGGTTGTAACATTTGTATCATTTTTTGTTTGAGGTATATCCGATGAAAAAATATTTTTCAACTTTAGGATTAAGTTTGGATTGAAATTTGCTTAGAATGTGAACAAATATTATGCAATTGAAAACTTTTATGGGCAAATCATTTATATTCATGTATGAGGAAAATAATTTTTTAGGCAATCTAATGGTGTAAGAAATTTCAAAACTCGAGTAGGCATCTTGTTAATCAAACATGATTTTGTCAAAAGAACTTCACTCTATAAATACTTTGTAATCCTTATAGAAAACATTATGGCACAAGCAAAAGTAAATGTTAATTTTTTTCTCTTGAAAGTTTCATTTTGCTGAGGAGTGTCTTAACATATAGACAGATGTTGAATCCCTTTTTCTTTCAAGAAATCCCATATATACTCATTAGAATATTTTGTCCCATTATTCTAATGAAGTGTGTTAATTCTTGTTTGATATTGGTTTCTATCATTTGGTAAAAATCTTTAAACATTGTTACTACCTTACATTTTTCACACATAAAATAAACCCAACATAATCTTGTGTAATCATCTATTAATGTCATAAATCATTTTTTTTACAGATACAATAGTGATCTTTGATGCAACTATTGGAACCAGGGGCGAAGGTTAATGAGGTTTATTATAAGTTAATACTCTCAAATAATAAAAATACCATAATTATAAAGGGACACAAAATATTTATTTTTAATTCATATATGTCTCTGCTTTTCGAAAGGCTATTATAACTCTTTATATAGAGAAAAAACTAAAAACCCTCTAGTAATACTGAATAGGAAAAATAAACTAGAAAAATTATTCCCTTCAAATAGAGAAATAAAACTAGAAAAGCACAATAATATATAATAGGAAAATAAAAATAGAAAAAAATAAAATTATCTAAAGAAAATCTTTATTTTCCTAAAACAGCTCCTACATTAATCTTCTCGGGTTGGAAGAAAAACTTATCCTTAAGCTTAGGCCTCAATCAACAACCTTTATGAACCCCAAATATCCTTTTAATTGTGGGTCACCGCATCATGGGTTCTTAACACAATATCTTTGTATAGGCCACTGTATTGTGAGTCCCTAATATAATACCTTTGAGAGGGTCACCCCACATTGGATCCCACTACTAGGATTTTTAATAACAGTAATTGACACAAATGGAAAAAAAAATACACTAGTTCTTAGATGTCCTTTTCTATAGGGAAAACTCCTAATCCCCTCATATAAGCACGTCTTGTTATGCAACTTTTTTCATCCATGGTTATTTATCAGAACACAACGAAAAACCACTAGAAATAATTGAACTCTGATACACATCCTTTATGACCTCTAACCACAACTACCATGAATCGTTGGGCTTTGATATCATGTAAATAAAGAGTATTATTTGGAAATCAATATATTGATTTAAATCAAAATAGTTTGTACAAGGTTCCTATTTAAATGAGAATGAGGCATGAAACTATAAACTAAATCAAATCATATATCCAAATTAGAAATGACTTTTAATTTATAGGAGTTGACTAATATCAAATCTATCTACAATTATAGACAACCTAATATAGAATATTTTCATAACATATTTCCAGTTCATTTGATATGAGTAGTAGACCAAAAACAAATTTGAAGATGTTGATGATCATACGATATAAGAGATTAGAGGGGTTAGGGGATTCAAGCCAGTGACCCGGCTGGGCAAAGGCACGCACCACGCGTGCGTGCAAGAGTTAATTAAATCCAAGTTGTAGTGACTTTACAATGAAAAATAGAAAAGAAGGGAACGAAGATAAACTTACCTGATCTGCGGACATTGCTGGAGGCGATGAAGACAATGAGGATGTTAATGTTGGTCTCTGTGTCTCCTGCTTGCGTTTTCCTTTTGCTTCCCCTGTCTTTCTGTTTTGAACTTCTTCCTTTGCTTTTAACTTTGCTCGTCGCCCCGGTTATTGAGATGGAAGGGACGAAGACGATGATAAAATGATGTATCTTGGGTTTGTTTTTCATCTTTTAGCCCTTCGATTATGTGATTCCTTTGTCTCCTTCTTTTCTCCCCAGTTTCTCTTCCTCTTTTTCCCCCTGCTTGTTTTCTGGGTTTTTCGTTGTCTACAGGGACGAAAGCAATGGTAAAAGCAATACTCCTCTCTGTGTAGTCTTTGTTTGGTTCGTGCTCTCCTTGGGTTTTTGCTCTGTGTGCTGTCTTTTTTCTGTTTTTATGGGTTTCCTTTTTTTTTTTTCTGCTCACTTGGTTTTTTTCCGTTCTCCCCCAACCAACCTCTGTTCTTCGGTGCTCCTCAGTTTATATAGAGCCCGACAGGTTGGTAACGGGCGGTAGACTGAGGGTCGACCACCATTAAGGCGCCCATAACTGAAACTAACGGACGATTACTACTGCAATGTCTGCCTTTACTGTAAAAAACGGTGGCTGGCTTAAAGAAGAAGGAGATGAACAGCGTCTTCAAAACGACGTTGTTTGGAGATAAACAGTGGCCATTTTCGTTTTGACCCGTGAAGTTTCGAACATTTTATAGTTAAGCCCATGGTTTAAACCGTAATTTCCCCTGCATTTTGGCGCCTTTTACAAGTTAGTCCTTGGACTTTAATCTGTTACAATCGTGCCCCCAATTAACCCCAAACTTTGTTATTTCTTCAATTAAGTTCTTAATTTCATTAATATAATTAAATCCAAAGTCTAATTAAGTCTCTAACTGGATTAATTGATTGGATGAATTAAATTAATTTCAAGCTTAATTAAGTTTTAAAATTTATCAATTCTCCAATTAAACCCTTGATTTGATTAATTAAACAAGTCAAAAATTTAATTAAATCTTTAAACTTCCAATCATATTACCCTTAACCCAAATTTTAATTCATTCTTCATTTATTTCATTTTTATTTTTTTCATCATCATTATTATATTTTTTTCATCATTTTTCAGTAAATAAAATAATAATAATAATTAAAATAAAATGGTCAAAAATTAGGTTATGACAGTTGAGGAAAATTTTAAGGTCGCCGTAATGTCGGGTGCGACAGCATATACTTTTAACACACGAGTGGAGTGTGAAAAAAGCTTTTCTCAAATCATTAGAAAAAGAAAGTCTAACACTCAGTTGAGTATAAATGGACCAAGCCTGAAACTTCTTTTAACAATTGGTTCAGAGATGAATGCACTGATTTTAATTGGTATAATAAAGGCCTAAATGCTATATTCATAGCAGTGTCTCCTGATAAATTTAAAAGAATCTTCATGTGTGAGATAGCCAATGAAACTTGAGATATTCTTGAAGTTACTCATGAAGGAACCAAGACAATGAAAAACTCCAAATTATAAATGCTAACCTTAAAACTTGAATAGATAAGAATGCTGGAGGATGAATCTTTCAATGAGTTTTATGCAAAACTTCTTGATATTGTAAATTTCAGGTTCAATCTAGGAGAAAACAGTGGAGGAATCATGAAGAGTAAGGAAGATTTTGAGATCCCTACTAGAAAGATTTCAGCCAAAAGCTCTATATGGCCTTTGGAGATGCAGAAATCCTTTTCCCCTTTATGGAAATCAATCTATTCTCTCAAAAGTAATTTGATAGCCTAGTTTGCAGGTATTTCGGATGCTATTGATACTCTTTAGGGTTGGCATTATGGATCGGGGTCTTTCATTGCCAATGATCACGAGTTCTTTCGGGTTAAAGGAAATCCTGTTAGCTGGCATCGTGTGGTATGGGAGCAGTGGTCCTTACCATAGTACAATTTTATTAGATGGCTTACTGTCGTAGGTAAGCTTAGAATAAAGGATCGACTCGGCTTCCTCTCTATTGACTCAATTTGTGTCCTATATAATCAGGAGGAGGAATCCCATGTTCACCTGTTTTTCAGCTGTGATTGGACTTCATTGTTATGAAGTCTTGTTAAGCAGTGGCTTCGTCTAAATCGTTTTATGTCTTCCCTATCTGGTGCGCTTTGAGGTCTCTTTGGAAGAAGTAAGGGGTTGCACCAAAGAATGAGACAAGTTACTCTCCTTCTCCTTGTGCACTTAATTTGGAATGAAAGGAATAAACGTCTATTTGAGCATGTTTCCAAATCTGTTGATGCTGTTTTCTGAAAGTTTCAAGTTCAGTTATTCATGGTTCTTCATTTTCATGAGAATCGTGTTTCTTCTATTTCGTGAATGCATGGCAGTGTCTTGGCCATGCAAGCTTTGCATGAGAGCTATTTATTACTGTTCCTGCCGGTTTGGTCTTGGGGGCTTGTCCCTATCTGGTTTTTCTTTGAGTAAAGCTTGTATTTTCTATGTTTTTTCTAATGGTTTTTTTAGTTGTATTTATTTAGTTAGGCTGGGCAACCCCTATAGAATCGGGTTCCTACCCTAACCATCTATTGTTCTATCCCTGGTTTTTTCTTTTGTTTAGGGAGCCTATTCCCTTTGTTTCATTTTTTGTTTTATATTCTGGTTTTTTTTGGGTTCTAGAGTTGTAATTTTTGATCTCTTATATATACTTACATTTGATAAAAAAAAAAAAGATTTCAGCCAAAAATAATAGTTATAGAAGAAAGCAAGGATTTGGACACTATACGTGTTGAAGAATTTGGCCAAAAGTAGCAAGAAGAACATAGTCAAAGATACTGCAACTGAAACTGAACTAAAACCCTAAAAAAAAGAGTAGTGAATTGAGGGGTGAGTCCAAACACTCAGTGAGAGATAATAACTATTATACATGCTAACATATATTATGAGATACGTGATTACAGTTGTACAAAGTAGGGTATATAACAAACATATAATGAACAAAGGGGTTATGCATGTCATAATAACATATCATATTACGAACATCCTATTCGTCAGCTAGGAAACATATATAAGTGTAGGGGGGTCAATCCGTATAGTATTTGCATCTTACTCATCAGCTAGGAATCAAAATACCATGTGTACATAGGCTAACTACTCTCCATTAGCATGAAGTAATTAACTACCCTCTGTTAGTTTGGAGTTTTTGACAGTAGTCTAAATAGGGTAAAAAAAATCATGAGCTCAAATGAACAAAAAACATGGATATAAGGTTCATGGTTTATCATCAACTTTAAAGACTTGTCAAATATCTCTAAAAGGGATATGATATATGATCCACCAAATCTACGACCAGTTAGGAAGATGGTGTGTGAAGTATGTTAGGAAAGAAAACAATCTAAGGCTCAACATAACTATTGACATTCTGACCTCAAGACGCCTTGAATTGTTATATATAGACCTAATAGGTCCAACTCAAACTGAGAGTCTGAGTGAAAATAAGTATATCATGGTTATTGTAAATAACTATTAAGTTATACTTGAGCTATTTTGTTAAGAGAAAAGTTAGAGTCCTTTGATCTTATAAGGAAATTGTTCAGAAGACTGTAAACAAAAATCTTTCCATTTCTAGAATTCATAGTGACTATAATAAAGAATTTGAAAATACTAATTTTTTATCTTTTTATGATGAACATGGTATACATCAAGAATTATATACTCTTATCAATTCTTAGCAGAATGTCATTGTTAAGAGGAAAAATATAGCCATACAAGAAAAGGCTTGAACTATGTTGAATAGTAAAAAAAAGTTATACTATACTTCTAGGGGGAAGCTGTCAACATTACTATACATATTTTAAACTGTATTATGGTTAGACTTGGAACAAAACTCACTTCTTATGAGTTATGGAACAACAAAATGCCTACTGTCAAATACTCCATTGTGTTTGGAAGTTCTTGCTATATCTTAAGAGATCAAGAAAACTTATATAAGTTTGATAGCAAGAGTGATAAAAGAATCTTTCTTGGATACTCATCACACAACAAAACCTATAGAGTCTACAACCTACGAACTCAAACTATCATGAAGTTAATCAATGTGGTTATGATGAGAAATTTGAAGGAATATATCAAGAAAGGTCTCGATAACATCATTGAGATAACTGAAGAAACCTCATCAGAACATGATAAAAAAGACCACGAGGAGAGTTCTTCATATGTTTTTGAATAGTCACGAGAGAAAGAACCTTTCTTATGGATAAAACACAATCATCCTAAGAAAAATATTATTGAGAATTTGAATAAAGATATGAGGTTAATAAAAAGAGTTACCAATCAAGTCTCATATACATGTTATTTATTGCATATTAAACCTAAGAAGGTTGACAATTCCCAACAAGATGAAAGTTGGATCAAAGCTATGCATGAGAAATTAAATTAGTTCACAATAAATGATGTATAAGAATTGGTTTCATGTCTAGATAGTCGTAATATAACTAGAACCAAATGTATCTTTAAGAACAAATCAGACGAGCGTGGAAGAATCATTAGAAACAAAGCAAGATTAGTAGCACAAGGATACACTTGAGTTGAAGGGATTGATTTTGATGAAACATTTGCTCCAATAGCTCATTTGGAATCTATTCACATATTGCTTGCAATTTCTTGTCACTTAAATTTCAAACTATATTAGATAAATGTGAAAAGTGCATTCCTAAATAGAATTATATAAGAAGAGGTCTATGTAGAACAATCCAAATGTTTCATTAATAATTTGATTTATGATCATGTGTACTAGTTGAAAAAAAATCCCTTTATGGTTTAAAACAAGCATCGAAAGCATGGTATGAACGGTTAACAAAATATCCGTTAGATAATAGTTTCAAAAGAGGACAAGCTGACATGACTTTTTTTGTAAGAAAAACTAGTAAATATTTACTAATTTCTCAAATTTATATTAATGACATTATGTTCAGAGCTACTTGTGACTCACTTTCTCATGAGTTTGCTATATAAATGAAATTAGAATTTGAAATGAGTATGATTGATGAGTTAAACTCCTTTCTTAGCATACAAATTAAGTAAAAATAAAAATATAATTTTTATTTCTCAATCTAAATATGATAGAGATATGGTTAAAAAGTTTGACATGGAAGGAAATTGTCATGATTGTACACCTATGAGCATATCTGTCAAAATCAACTTAGGTTTTACAAGTAAGTGTGTTGATTCTACACTTTATAGAAGCATGATATGAAGTCTACTTTATATTACTGCTAGTAAACCTGACATTGCTTTTAGTGTGGGTATTTATGCTAGATTTCAATATGATCCTAAAGAATCACATCGTACAGTAGTTTAAAAAAATCTTAAAATACCTTGGTGCTACAATAAACTATGGTGTATGTTATTTAAAAGATTCAAACTTAAATCTAGTTGGCTATTCAGATGTTGATTAGATAGGTAATGCCGAAGATAGAAAAAGCACTACATAATGGTGTTTTTATATTAGTGGTAACGTGGCAGTATGGATGTGTAAGAAATAGAATTCAATTTCATTGTCTACTGTAAAAGCTGAGTATATTGCAGCAAGTAATTGTTGCACATAACTTTTTTGAATGAAGAAGATGCTAGAGGATTATGGTTTCTCTTAAGATAATATGACTATTTATTATGATAATTCCAGTGAAATTGGTATCTCTAAAAATCTTTTGCAACATTCAAGAACCAAGCATATAGATATATAACATCACTTTATTATAGACATGGTTGAATAAAAAATTATGTCATTAGAACATGTGAACACTGAACATTAATTGCCTGACTTATTCACAAAACCTCTAAATAGTTTAAGATTTTAATTTCTTAGGAAAACCATTAGTGTATGTTAAATTCTCAAAATCTTAAAAGAGACAAAATTTGTAAATAAAAAAAATATGTGTACATAATTTTGTTTGGGTTTTTATATGTTTTTCAACAGGTGACAGGTTGTTAACATTGAAGCATGAAAAAAAACCTTGTAAGTATACTTAATTTAAATCTTTAAATCTTCTAAATTTAATTTTGCTCGGATCAAGGCAAATCTTATTTGGTATGGTCTTCACTTTTGAAAAAAATATTATTTTGGAAGACCAAATAAAGGTGTTATCTTAAGCATTGTAAGGGATTCAAGTTGTTATATGAACTGTTAGAAAATGAAAAATTGATTTAAATATAGATATACTAACAGTTAAGGGGAAGTAATGTGTGCTTTGAATTGACTAAAGTTAGTTCAACCTAGCACACAAGCCATTAAGATGACCCTTCTAACAAATCCTTTAGAAAAAGTCAAGTGTTCACATCATTGTGGGAATAGACGAACACTTCAATATGGATCCATTCTACTCTCTAATTCCTTGAAGAAAAAGTCAATTTCTCATTGTAGAAATAGATGAGCAATTACATAATGAAAATGATAGAGTTCAACAAATCTTATGTGAGGAGTGAAAATCATATATATCTAGGCCCTAACATAAAATTTTAACTTTTAAGGTATGCTCATACCTTGCTAGCATATATCAGATCAAAGAAAAAAAAGATGAAGAATGAAAATTTTAAAGTAGAACTGTTGTTTTTCTCACTCACACACTCACATCTTGATTTGGTCATAAAAAAGATACGTGTTCATAAATGAAGATTGACCAATAAGGTACATATCTCATTTTAAATTATTATTATGAGTATTTTTAGGCTAGAAAACTTGGTTACTTTATATAGGTCCATATCTTTGTCTAAATGGTACAATTAGACACACTTGTAAGAAAAAATATATGAGAAAATGATGTGGTCTAACTAATTTATGAAACAAAAGGAGATATGGTTGTCTAAGGAGTCAATCTTTTTCATAACACTGATGTGTCATCTTAAAAGAGACTATAAGAACATATCACGATCCTTTATGTAAGCAAGAATGAGAGAAAAATGTTTTTTCAAAAGATAATTTATTAATGTCGTTCATCAAAACACACAATTATCTCTCTCTCTCTCTCTCTCTCCTTCTTGTTTTAATGCACTCATCTCGTGACTTTTCAAGTAAATCTCTGCATCTTTACTTGACATCTTCTGATAAATATAAAAGAAATTTATTAGTAAATCATCTCTCTCTACTTCTTGTTTTAATGCAACAAGATATTGTGAAGGTTAATGACAAACTTGTTTGACTCGGCTTGGACGTCAACCAAATGCATTGGTCTATTGTTCGTGAAGATGAGGAATATGATTGGTGTCAAACCAAAGGGGAGACAATGATACATACAAGGGAGAAGAAGCATGCAAGCAGCTAGCCAAGCCAACAACCCCGTCAATTTTTTTTAACTATTCTGGAATTTTATTGATTTTTTTACCAATAATAAATGTTGAATATTCTGGTCTGTAATAACTAGAATATATTTTTAGCATAGGAACCTCTATGTTAAATACTTGATGCACTTTGAACTTGATGCATATAATTGCATAATAATATCTCATGTATTATAGTTTTTTAATATATTATGAACTATTAGGATGCCACATGTGAAGTTTTTTTTAATAGGTTATGAATTGTTTGCATGAAACATGTTAGGAATTGATAAGATATTATTGCATAAATAAGACCTCCGAACTGAGGGTTCGATCAGTAGAGGGGACGACTTTGCCTACCCGGAAGAAGAAAAGAAGGGACTAATTGCTCTCATGCTATATAACATTGTTTCAATTATGCTTGTAGAAATATACTTTAATGAAGTATTTGTTTATGATCAAACTATCTAAACTACTTGCATACTAATTCATCCTTATAATGTTTTGTCATAAATCAGACAAAAAGGGACATAGTAAATGTCAAAATGTTTGGCTTTGATTAGTGAAGAACTATTTGCATTGTTGAAGATGAACTTGTTTAGATTGTTAGTTTATCTAAATTAGATAAATAATTACTCAAGTTTATCTTATAAAATATAACATGATTATTTTTGTAATTATCTATTTTGTTTGGATATATTATTTAGAAAGTTCATATAGGTTTTATCAAAAAAAAAAAAAGAAAAAGATACAAATTATCCAAAGATAATTGTCAGGGAACTATTTTTTTGAAACATGAATAACAATCTGTTAAAAATGTAATAGACTAGAAAGCTTGAAGATAATGTTTATCAAATGTTCTTTATATATATATATATATATATATATATATATATATGAAGCATTAAAGAAGCGAGAGCAACACTAGGTGGAGCATCACTTGTAGTGGAGCAAGATTGCCCAACCAGTTAAGAAGTTATATAGAGTTTCACAGTATATACTCTTGACACATAAGTAGAGTGTTATTCTTAATGAGAATTGTTTGCTTAAGAGCTAAAGAGCTTGCAGACTCGTAGGGAGAGTTCTTGTGTTAACTGTAAGCAACTGGATGTCCCAATTAGAATGACAATAGTTTGAAGATCTTCAAGTGTTCTAGCAATCTACTGTGGTAGAAGAAAAAATAGAGTGTTTGTCTTGTTGACAAATAAGGTAATATAGTTACAAAATATTTGTAGTAAAAAATATTCCTCTTGTAATCTTCTAAACTAATTTTTTTTTAATTTTGTTTTTTAGCATGATTACTAACATGTTATTATTTGACAAATTAGTCCCACTAGACATGACAATTTATTTATCAATCATTGATTTTTCAATCAATATGCTACATGTTATCTGCTAAGCAGAGGCAAGTAATAGCCTCGCAAATCAAGCAAAGCATGAAATTTCTAACTTAATTTAACATGTTAATAGATTAAAAAGGTAATGCCGAAACTATAAATTTGGTAAAAACAATAAAGAAAAGCAATAAAGAAAATGATGATGGTAGTAAACAAGAGAAAGAGAAGGTGATAAATTGTAGAAAACTTATATATACAGACCATTTTTTTCAGCTGCTAAGATACAAGATGACTAGTGCAATTTGTACTTCTAATTGTGCGCATCCTCCTAGTAATTTTATGTGTTCTAATTATAATTATACTATAATATTTATAAATTTGCTAAATATTTTTTTTTTAATAGGACTTGATCGTGGATTGAAAATGTAAATCTTAATTTCTTGACTAACGGTCAATTTTAACTTTCTTTTCTAATTTCTTTTAAAACACAAAGTTAACCATTATTGTTTTTATTAAATTACATGTAAATATTTATTTTTATATGATAAAATGATAATGAAGGAAAACGTTAAAAAGCCGTACATGAATAGTAATTAATCACATGACATCCTTCTCATTGATTATAAAATCCCATAATTTGATGGTCAAACTAATTGGCTAGAGATCCGAAAGTGTTAAAGCAAGATTGTTTTACATTAATACGTATTTTTTAATCAAATTCCACATATTTTAATTAAATTCAGTTTTCCAAATAATCGAAAGACTGACTATTTATGGTAGACTTAAATAATTGATGAGCCTTTTATATATATATATATATATACAAACAAGAAACAAAGAGAAAGAGAGTTGTTTGCATTGGTGTGTTATAATTAGGCAGGCGTGTAAAGAAAGAAAGAAAGAAAAAGGAACGGAAATCAAAGATGGCTACGAGAGGAAGGAACCGACCACTTTATTTAGTCATGAGACGCCCCTTTGACATTAGATTGCCCAGGGAAAAATTGAAGGAAACGTCTAGATAATGAGGTGTATGCATGTATGAATCTACCTGTACAGGCACAAGGCTTCTTTTCTTTATTCATAGCTGCGACGAAACAAGTCTGTGCGCCACCACATGTGAATTTTTTTTATTAACTATTGATCGAAGAAGAAAGTACATAAAGAAAACTCATGATGTATTTTTAATATGATCAAAACTTAATGAAAAAATTACACTCAGAAGATGAAATTGATAAAGGAGTTATGGCTCGGTGTTTCGAATTTACGAAATCGGTGTTTCGAATTTACGAAATCGGTGTTTCGAATTCCTAGTGATGAAATTATTATTAAGGTTTCAGAGATGCAATGTTGTTTAAAATTATTAGTGGAGAGACACGAATAATAAAGAATACTATATTTTTTTCCGTACTATGTTGTAGAGCGGGTCAATTTTTTGTCATGAAAAGATATTTAAACGATGATAACTTGAGTGAATCGAGGTTAATTTCACTAATTTATGACCTGAGATAGCTTCAGAGAAAAAAAGAAAGCTCAAGGCTCAACAAAATTAATTTCAAAAGATAAAATTAAAAAAGAAATTGAAAAACAAAATGTAACAGAAAAAATCTCGAATCAACCCAAGTTCACTCTACTAACCCACCAGTTGCGACAAGAGACTGTGATAAGAAAATTATTTTAAAAAAATAATAATTTAGATAAAGGATCAAAGATAAATAAAAAATTATTGAAAAAATAACTCAAGTCACACTGGGTTAACCTAACAAACCTACAACCCAGGATAACCATATAGAAAATGAAAACATTAAAAAAATAATAAATCTCAAGACTCAATAGCCCAACGTTAAATGATAAAATAAAAAAAATATTAAAAATATTGATAAAAAATCCAGAGCAACCCGTGTTAACTTGATTAATTCACGACCCGGGATAACCCCAGAGGAAGGAAAGGGGAAAACATAGAAAGTTCAAGATTCAAAAACCTAATGTCAAATAATAAAAAAAAATTCTTAAAAAAAGATCAAAGTTAAATGAAGCTAATTTTCAAAACCAACAACTTTGGTCATAAGATTGAGATGATACTACAAAAGATAAAAAAAAATCTTGAACAAAATTCTTGACCATAAAAAAAATAAAAATAATAAGGATCTAGTCTGATATAAAAACTAATGAAAGAAGATAATGAAGGACTTAATCACAAAATAAAATTAAAAAAAAAAGATTAAAAGAAAGAGCAATTAAAAGAATGAGGTAAAATTGGATAAAAAACAAATAAATTAAAATGTTTAGGGAAAAAATTGAAAGAAAAAACAAATTAAAAAAAGAATTAAAAAAATAAAGATCAAAATTGATTAAAAATACAAATGAAGTAAAACATTGAGGGATTAATTGAAAGAAAAAAATTAAGAAAATGATAAAAAAAAATATAATTAAAAAAATGAGGACTTAATCTGAAAAATAAAATAAAATATTAAGGGATAAAATTAAAATAAAAAAAAAACAAACCAAGAAACGAATAAAATAAAACAACAACAGTTAAGAGAATGAGTAAAATATTTGATATAAAAAATCAAAATCTAAAAATAAATAAAACACTAAGAAAAATTAATTGAAAGAAAAAGGATGATAATTGAAAGATGAAATAAATGAATTTCAAATAGTGGAAAGAGAAAATAGGAGGAGAAAAAAAGTCAACTACTGCCAGAATGTTGTGATTTGAGCAACACCCACTACCCCATAAGCTTCACCTCTACTGGATGCTTCAAACGACATGGTGGTTGGGAGATTTTGGTCGCTATACGACGCTGCATCTGTTGCTTAAAGAGCGCGAGCGGTGTCCACTCACGCCAACAATCTTTTCTTTATTATTATTATTATTTTTTATGAAAATATTAAAATACCTTTTGACCCACTCTTTACTTTTCTTGACTTTAAGATTAATGAAGTAATTGTACTATTTGTCAAAAACAAATTACGCAAAAACTTTCTTAGCCTTTTTTTCCCCTTCTAAGGGTATTAAATATGTCTGACTCAAGTTCTTATAGTTTTTAATTTTACACTTCAAATCAAATTTATGATTTTTTCTTCAATAATAATAATTTTTTTTCAAATTTAATAATAATAATAATAAGACTCATGTTCTTTGGGTATGTCATCCCTTTCCAAATCCAAGTAACTTGAGTTTGGCATCCATACCTTAGTTTTTGGGGTTCGGTCGTGCCACACCTAAGTTCATGGGATCTGACCGAGCCAGATTCAAGTTTTTTGGATATGACATCACCTTATAGATCCAAGTAACTTAGGTCAGGCGCCTCTGCCAGACCCAAGTTACTTGGGTATAACATCCTCTGTCAAACCCAAATTTGGGTATGGCATCCCGTGCCAACCCAAATTAACATGGATCTGGCGTCCTTGTTATACCCATGACACTTGAGTCTAACAGCCTTTCCAGACTCAAGATACTGGGTTCTAGCAGTCATATTATTATGTATCCCGATAATACAAGTTTGTATCTCGATAATTTATGCTGCTTCTTTAGGGCTGCAATGAATTTATTAAATGAAAAAAATATGTATGTGACTCCACATTAATTTGTGTATTTTCTATATACATGGTATAACATGAATGTTCTAATTTATTTAGGGATAATTATAAAAATCCTTTTATATTTTAGTTATTTTTTTATTTTATCTTAATTCTTTTAAAAATTATATTTCAGAGTTTATAAGTTCATAACACTATATATTTTTATTCTAGTGCACAAAAACAATATTAGATTATTTACACAATTATTATTATATTCTATTTAATAACTAAAGAGCTCTTAATTATTAAAATGATAAAATTACTACTAAAAACACTAAAACTTTCACATTGATATTTTATCAAACATTTTTCCAACAATACAAAATCAACACTAATTTAATAACTCTTTTATAACATAGAATAATGATAACTTAGAATAAAAAACTTATTAATAACATTTACTAAAGCTATTATCAACGAGGTAATTGAAAGTGTAATAATCACAGTTGTAAGTAAATTTATTGTTAGTAGCAAAAACTAAGTTTTTGGAGAGATTGAAAAGCTTTTGACATGAAATTCCCATTTTAATTCAGTTTACTCAATATGAATCACAATTTCTTGAGAAACAAATCGTAGATCAATAATTTTTGGCTCATTTTTAAAAATTCAAAATTTAAGCTTTTCAAAAGAGAGATCTCAAAGGGATTTTTGTTATCTTTGTTTCTTTGTTGCCATGAACGAAATTTGAAATTTGGTGAGTTAAGTTGTTTTGTTTGATAGTTTAAGACAACTAGTTGTGACAGAAAATCTACAAACAAATTGCCATTTAGAATCCATTATTCACTATGAGTTCCCAATTGCAAGTGCAATAAAAAACCATTAGAACTACTAAAAAGACCAACAAATCTTTTCCAATTTACACTATAAAATCGTTGATCCTCTAGAGAGAAAAAAAGTATTATGAATTAACTAAAAGAGAGGCATTAGACTTGAAATTAAAATTTTTACTATTTTCCCTCTTTTTTTGCTAGAAAGAAGTCCTTGAACCAATCAAAATCGTCATAGACAACCAAAAAATTGAAAAAAGAAGCAACAAAAAGGTGAAAGAATAGAAAAAATAAAAAGAAATCAATAAAACATTTGTTGACAATTTAACATGTTATGGATGCAGACAAAACTCAATGGAATTACCAATGAAAATTCCATTGGTGATTTTAAATGAAATAAAACATAACAGCTGCTCTTCTCCCAACTATTTTTTCTTTTTTCTTTTAAAACAACAACCCTTTTCTCCCAATTAATAAGCAAATTCACTCACTCTCTTCACAAATTCGATCACCCAACCTATCGATATCAACTTAAATTTTTTAGTAGTGTTAATTTCTCTCTTTTGAATCCATTTATTGTCAAGCTTTACTCCACCGAGTAAACAAACCCATCCATTATTTTGTAACCCATTTATGTTTTAAGTTGATTTATTGATAATTGTTTGTAGTATTTGTAGTTTGCTTATACATTTAAGTGTTTTAAAGTTTTTCTCTAGATGATGTTGTTGAATTAATGTATGATATGTATTTTGGGGGTATGTTTGAGATTTGGAGGAAATAGATTTTATTTGTCACTAGATGAAATTGAGTTTGATTTTGTAATTTAAATGTGTTATAATTGAAGAAATGATTGGTAATTTAATGGGTATCAATTTTATTGTTAAGTTGAAAATTTGAAGAAAATTAATTTTTATGGAATTTATAATAATTAAAATATATTAATTTAGGTTGAATAAGTTTGAATTGAATATATATTTTATTGATTTTCCTGGGGTGTTCGATCTTTAAAAGCTTTTGTTTATATTAACATTATATAAGAATTCATTACTCCGAGTTAGAGTTAATACAAAGGTTTGTCAACTATAATTCTAATTTGGGATTTAAGATATTTACATTATTTAAAAATATAGATGTGATCTTTCATCATGTAATAAAATTGGAAATGTGCAAGGTATTTATTGGTTCATTATATTTATATTTGTTAGATAATTTTTGTTGTATGTTTTTTAGATATGTGTTCATTGATTCAATCATTGCACAAGTGTTTTTTTTTTTTTGTGGTTGTGAGTTTAATTTGAACAATTGTTAGCTTGAAAATTCTTGGTGTTATTTTTTGTTATTGTTGTTGTTGTTACTGCTGCTTCTACTGCTTGTTTGGGTGATAATTGTTGGCTTGGTGATTTATAACAACAAAAAAAGGTGAAAACATCGATGGAATCGCTGATAGAGAGGCAATTTCATTAGCAACTCCATTAGAATCTTCTTGGTATTTTTTTGATAGAATCAGAGATGAAAAATTCTATTGGAAAATTAGTTGTTGATAAAGTTTTTGAGGAAAATAGGTGGCAAAATATGCTTTTTGACATGAATATTCCATCGCCTATTATTTTCCAAAGATGAATTTCCATCCATGATCTCATCAACAATTAAAATACTAATGGAAGTTTTTCCTAAACGCCAAAACATTGATGTTTTCCAATTTTCTAGTAGTGACACCTTGAAGTGTCATGGCTAATTGACCTTTTAAGGGAAGACTATGTCATAAACCTTCAAACTTAAGGTTGCAAGAGCATCAACATATTGCATATATTAAATATCACCAACTAGGCATTTGGCTCAGTGGTTTCACAAGTGATATGCTCATGCTCATGCTCATGCTTTTGAGGCATCTATATATGTTTATGGGTATTGAAATGAGTTTTGACTTGAAAACAATAAGCTTTATGATGGAAGAACTTGTAAATATTACAAATTCTCTAATTAGATTGGCTTCATGATAATGTGTTTCCTCTTTCTAGGGTCATGAGCCAGATACTTCTTTTTTTTTCAATCTTTTACATTTTTGCGAGTCGTTATATAATGAGAGAGATGAAGATAGAGAAGGGAAGAGAGAAAAGGTAAGAATGAAGGGAAAGAGATTGGAAAAAGAAATTGACATGTCATTTTTGTATTTGTGTTGTATTATATAAAAGGGTAAATTTAATTTTTTAGTTTATTTTTAAAATTAAGTTGATATAAGATATGAAGTGTAATTTATGAAAGAATTAAGGAAAAATAAAAAAAATAACTAAACTACATAAGGGTTTTTTTGTAATTATCTCATTTACTTATGATCATGGATATGGCTCCAAGAATGATTAAAAAGAAAAATAAATTATTTATCACATTGGGTATCCATCAAGCATTCATACTCGACTTGACCTGACTTATAAAAACACTAACATAATAACTTAGAAGAATGCCTTTCTAAAACCAAACCAAATACCCCAAAATTTTTTGCCTAAACACAAGAATTGCTATAACTAGTATAGATTAAGAATTAGTATCAAAATTATAAAATACAAAATTTATTAGTATTAGCATCAATACTTGCAATAAAATAATGTGCTCCCAAATACTTTGCAATCTATTTAATTGCAACTACTTGACTAATTCTTCAAATGAAAGAAAGAAAGCATTGATAAACAACAGAAAAGCATTACATAAATACTGGAAAGTTGCACAACCATCCTCATTAATTGGAAAATGAAAGCAATCCTTATAAAATAAAACTTCAATTATAGATTTTGACGTCAAAAAGTTCCTTGCAATTATTGTGAGTGAAGTTTGTCGGTGAAACAACAAGTTCCACCATAGGAAAAAGATCTATTCATTTGCCATACTCATCAGCTTTAATTGCATTTATCTTAAAAAATCAGCTATTTGGAAAGAAAAATCTCTAGAATGGATACACTAGCTCAGTTGATGATGTCTATTAATTGAAGCTCCAACCTATTGGCATTGTTACTGATATTTGCTACTGGATGGAGAATTGGAGATTGAAGAAAAGAATGGGAGAAAGAGAGCAAAACATGGGTACCTAGGTGAGTGGTGATGGCTAAAGTAAATGGGGCAACCCTAAATGTTCAACATATATATATAACATGGTATACAATGTAATTTTTTGAAACTTTAAAGTTTTTTTATTGTTTGGGTAGGGTTCGGGTAGAGTTTCAGGTTGGGTAGGATAATATTTGTACCCTATCTAAACTCAATCTTTTGACTTCGGGTATTACGCGAACCTAACTTGAACCTAAATGGAAAAAAAAATTTGTTATCCATCGAGTCCTAAATAGGAAAAAAACATTGTTATCCATCAAGTTAATATTTATTGGATTTAGATAAAATTGTTACCCCTATGTTGAATACAAATTATATTTCCTTTGAGGTTGATTTATCATATTAGAGTGTTATCTTGAAATTATCACAATCAATAAACTTCTAATTGATAATAATACCGCTTGAATCACGACATGCATTTGTTTTGTTTCTTGATATTTCTATAATTAGACTTGAGCCTCATATTAAATTGTGAGGGTTATTACCCTCGATTAATGAAAGGTTACTATTTAGAAAAAGAAAATTATTGAATTAGAAAATTCACTGAAAAACTTTCATAGTTGAACTAGATGAAAAGCTAGATTAAGTGGTCTGTAGGGATTAGTTTTTAGTGTAAAGTTGAAATGGGAAGAATGAGCCATAATCTACAAAAAAAAAAAAAAACATAAAAGAAAACCAGGAGAAAAAAAGAAATAGAAAAATAAAAGCCATACAAATGGTAAATGAAAATCTTAGCCAAGTCAACATCCATGTATCTTTAATAATTTAATATGACTTTCAAGAATTATATTAAAAAAGAACTATAAATAGATTGTTTAAAGTTTGCTGAAAAAATATATGTCAATAAAGATCCTTTTTAAAAGGTGAGTATGATCATGGTTTGGTTAATCTTTAAAGATTACTTGCCCTTTCACTTGATAATCCAAGAATAAAATCAAGAAGAGGATATAAAGCAAAACTATGATATATATATTTATCAATTAAACATTTTCAAAATTATAGAGATATAAAATAAGTTTCATTCATTGCTCATCGCGCTACCATAAAGATTTTTAAAATTAATTTTCTTAAGTTCAGAAATTTCCAACAAAAAAAAAATACTAAAAAAACTAATAAGTATTTATTTCACTCATTAAAATAGAATTAACACAACATATATTTCTTATTTAAATCAACTCGCATTATATGAAATGAAAATGAACATTTGAGATTTTTAAAGAATAAATATAATCAAACTCTTTTTTTTAAAAAATCTTCACCTTTGACCGTCTAACCATTGTTTTTTTATATAAAAATACCTATCATGCTAGTAGAATGGAGGCCCCGATTCTTACATCATTGATGTTGAATACGAATTATACGTTTTTTTTTCCTGGAAATGTCAATTTATTGAAATTATCAAACCTCTAATTTCATAAAATAATACCACGTGAAATTGTGTGGGTCTTTTGGCATCACCCATGTGAAAACTATGGCATGCATTTGTGCTCTGAAAACTTCTCGAAATATCTATAATTGGGCCTCAGCTCATGTCACATTGTGTGGGTCATTGCCCTAGGTTACTCTTTCGAAAAAGAAAAAATAAAATTAAATGAAGCTACCAAAACCTTGATATATATATATATATATATATATATATATATATATATATATATGGAGGGACCAAACTTTATTGTATAGTTGAAAGGGGAAAAATACTAACCTAGGAAAAAAAAAGAAAAAAAAAAAGGAAAATTAAGCCATGATCTAGAGAAAAAAAAAATACAGAAAAACAGAAGCCATACAAATGGTAGAGGGGAATCTCAGCCACGTACCTCCACATCCAAATCTAAGGTTTCTCAAAAAATAAATAAATAAAAATAAAATAAAATCCGACCATATCACAAATGAATAATTTGCCCACTGCTGTCCTCAATTAATTCTACCATATCATCTCAATATTATTATTATCATTTCAATTTTCTACTGGTAGCTATATTATTATTATTATTATTATTTTATTAATTTTAATATTTGGATCAATTTATACGTATCTCGATTAATCTCACGGACTCTGAAATTAATAATCATATAAACCTTTAATGATTCTGAGATTTATAAGATTCGAATCAGTAATTTACAAAAAACAAATTTAAAATTTCATCAATTAAACTATACCCCTCAAATATTTTATAGATATTACTACAACAACTCAGGGTTGATACATGCACACATCATTATACATAAGAACACATGGCTTATTACCATAAAATATAGATTTATTAATTAATGATCCAATTTTTATAAATAATGTCCCTGTAGAAATTTAATTTAATTTCTCCTCTCTCTCGCTACCCTTATTAGGAGCGGAATCTGTGCATCTGTTCCTCGTCTTTGATGAGAAGTAGTTGCTATTATTTCTGGTAATTTATGGATCTGTAATCACTCCCTATCTAAAGAAATTCACTCCCTCTAAACCTGCAATCTCTTGGATTGTTTTGGCCTCTTCTGTGAATTGAATTCAGTCCTTTTTGTTCCCATCAATGAACCCTGCTTCTCTAATCTCTTTCAAATTTCTGGCAGCCCAAATAGCTTATTTTTTCTGGGCCTGGCTTCAATAGAAAACACAACTTGATCTGGTCAAATATTGCTCTTTCGGTGCTTCAGCGAAGATTTGAAGCTTTACTTTTTATTGATTTTGCGTTCAGTACGAACAAATATAATTCTTCTTTTTTTTTTTTTTTTTCTTATTATAGATCTCCTTCTTACATAGATCTGCTCTTTATGAAATATATGTCCTTTTTGTAGCTTTTCCAAGTATTTTTCTGAATATAAAATGGAAAGGACGGAGCCCAGATTCTTATCCCTTTTATCAATCTAGCGCTTCTTCATCAACACCCAAAAGGGTCATTGAAAAAAGATAGTGGAAAACTTTCCGTTCCGTTTGTGTGCTTCTTTCTTTCTTTCTTTTTTTGTGTGGTGTAAGGCAAATCTTGATATTTGGGCTGTAGAATTCAAAAGGGTTATAAGGTGAATCTGGTCGATTAATCTCACCATTGGGTCTGTGAATTCCGAAAAGGTTCTCTTCAAGATCTTCACCCCATCAGTTCTTACGGATCCGTCTTCTGAAAATAGGGGGTCTGATTCTCTGGCTGGTCTGGAGTGCATATTAAATATTATCAGGGCCCTCAGGATGGGGTCCTGCTTGTCTGCAGAAAGCAGGAGCCCTCGCCCTGGTACGCCTTCCTCTCCTGGCTTCGGGGTTAGGAAGAGGAAGAACTCCAAAAAGCGTCCAGGGTCTCGGAATTCTTCGTTTGACTATAGGAGGGAAGAGCCACTGCATAGGATTCCTGGAAGGCTGTTCTTGAATGGGTCTAGTGATATCGCTTCATTGTTTACCCAGCAAGGCAAGAAAGGAACCAATCAGGATGCCATGATTGTTTGGGAGGTTAGTTCTTTCCTCGCTTTCATTTTCGAAGGTTTATTCTCATTCTAATGCTCATAATAATAATAATTTGAAATATATTTTAGTTACCTTTCCTACCTCTGAAAAGTAAATAGAATTTGTTCTCTTCTCGAATGCAATATTCCTATCCTGATGAAGTGGCTAGTCCAGCCAATGCAATACTAATATATTGATATATAATTCGTTCTTTTCATTTGTTCTTCTTTTCTGTGTATTTTCTTGCAGAAATATATTTCTGGACCTACATCACATTCTGTTATTTTTTAAAGCAGTAATCACTTCTGGTATCTTTTTCTTCTTCAGCGTAGTAGCGAATCATTGAGTTTTTTTAACGAAATTTAGCATCAATGACAAAGGAAACTGACACCTCCCTATCTAGTTGCATTTGCTATGTCTTGTTCTCTACAAAAATAAGCTATTTTCCTGTGTCTTGCTTCTCTTTTATTTATTAATTTCCTGCCATGCATGTCTAAAGCCAGATGGTCCTGTTTGTTTCCTTCAACCAGAAACTCTCTCTATTTGTTTTAATCTATCCTACCATCATCCTATTATCCTTACTGGGCAAGGGTTCATTCCTGAAAGGTGATTAATTTCTTAATCAATTAATCATTTCCTTGTTGTGACTCTTCTTTAGTTTCATGCGATGTCTCTATCTTGTAAACGAGACAAATCCTGCTTCTGTTGGTCTGGATTGATTGTAGTAAAACACTTGCATCATCTGTGGGAGCATGTCAATCTGTCAGGTCATGTCTATATGCACTATAATGGAAAATCTCATCTTTATCTGGTAATTGAAATCATATGATGCGATTGAATAAATCCATCTTCATTCTTGAGTGGTAATGGACCTAGTTTTTGTAGAGTTAAATATTTTTACTTTCTTTTGTTCTTTTTAATTTGGATAATCGTAGAAGACATCAATTTCTTTTGAAGCCTTGCTATTATGCAAACTCTGTTTGTTTGTTTCTTCTTACATGTCATCTGGATTCGGTATTACAGATTAAGAGCTCCTGCTATATCTCTGCTGTGCAATATTGCTGGCCTCTTCTCTGTATTAGAAGCATAATGTTATTTATTCTTTGTGCTTTAACATGAAATCAAAGAGAAAAAGTAAAGAAAATAATAATTATAAATAAAATAAATCTCACTCTTTGATGGTTTGTATGTTTCCAGAATTTTGGCTCTAGGAGAGATGCAGTTTTCTGTGGTGTTTTTGATGGCCATGGACCTTATGGTCATATGGTTGCTAAAAGAGTGAGGGATTCTCTCCCCCTGAAACTGACTGCTCATTGGGAAGTGAATATAGCCGGTGAAGATGTTCTCAGAGAGATCAGCCTTAATACCACAGGGAGCATGAACTCGGAAGATACTTCCTTTATATCTGCTGATGACGAATCTAGGGCCTCTGTTGATCTTGAAGATGCCGAGAAGCACCCAGAGATTTTCCAGACACTGAAAGAGTCATTTCTGAAGGCTTTCAAAGTCATGGACCGGGAACTGAGGGTGCATACTAATATTGATTGCTTCTGCAGTGGGACAACAGCAGTTACTTTAGTCAAGCAGGTTTTTACTCATGAAGACCTTAATGTCAACATATATAGCATACTTAGGATCTTAAAATTTTGTGGCCTTCTTCTTGATCATAATTATTTGATGTTTACATAGGGTCAATATCTTGTCCTTGGAAATGTTGGGGACTCTAGAGCTGTATTGGGTACAAGGGACAAAGATGATTCTCTTGTTGCTGTTCAGTTGACTGTGGATCTCAAACCAAATCTTCCAGGTAACTTCCCACCTTCATTCTCTCTCCACAATGAATTCTTTTCAATTCTATTTTTTTTTTTATCGAGTACACTGCTGGTGTGCTGTGAGCTTTGTAAGGCATGAATAGTTTGTCCATCACATTCAGTTCATATTGTTGAAGGAGATAAATGGCAAATTCATCCTATATATGGATATAATTTTCTTTTTTCTATTTCAATTGACATCAGGAACTGCAGTAGCATAGAGCAGGAAAATCAAGACATGCACTAGAGTACAAATCCCATGCCCTTATGCCTTGACATGGATTATAGACTTGCATCTTCCTATAAATAGTTCAAATGTTACTGATATTCCTTGATTATCTAGATTGCACATGTAATTGATTTGTGTTTGTTCTGTGGTCTATTTCTGAAGCATAACAAGGGCAATTTATGTTTTCCAAACTTGATTGATGATGAATCAAATTTTGTTCTATTTAATTAAGCATGGTCAAGAGAAAAGTTGAGATGGCATAATGATTGATGACCTATGATATCCCGTGCTGAGAATACTTATGATGTAAGAGAAAAGTGGTGCCAACTATGGAAGAGCTCAAGTATATATATGGTATTAATTGCAAGTGAAGGATGTATAATGGACAAGACAAGGAAGAACTAAATGATCTTGAATGGATACTGGCACTGCATCAGTCCAACCATACTTGATTGGTCAGATGTCTTATGGATTAAATGATGTCAATTGTGTGGACAACATGTAGCCTAATATCTGATCTCATCTTTCCTTAGACAAAATTGCAATTTCAAATCTTCCTCCATCAGAACTGGATAAAAGTTTGCCAAATACGGTTGCTTTAACATGTTTGCTACTAGCTAACTTCCATTTCCTTTGACCATTGCTTTTGAACATGCATTTACTTGCTATATGGGCTACTGGTTTTATTGCCCAATCCTTAAATGAAGGTGACAGAGATAGCTAGAGGGGCTGTAATCCATGGTTTTCATCATCTAAATACAGTCTTGTAACTGACATTTCAACACTAATATGCTTAATGCTACTAATTACTGGGTGATGCTTTCCGTTATCATCATGTAATACCTGTGATCTGTGACACAATTACTATGACTGCATCTAAAATTGAAAACTGTGCTGTAATCTAATTTTGTACTTCTTACTATCAACTTTTTAGCTTATATTTTTTTTTGGTTGCCGACAGTGGAAGCAGAAAGAATCAGGAAATGTAGAGGACGGGTTTTTGCTCTTCAGGATGAACCTGAGGTAGCTAGAGTCTGGCTACCGAATAATGACTCTCCTGGCCTGGCCATGGCACGGGCTTTTGGAGATTTTTGCCTTAAGGATTTTGGTCTCATCTCTGTGCCTGATATTTCTTACCGGTGCTTGACTGAGAAGGATGAATTTATAGTGTTGGCTACAGATGGGGTAAGTTATTCTTAGACCATCCTCTATTTTTCTGTATATTCAATGAATTTAACATTGTGTCTCACATTTACACGGATCTTTTTATGTTTTAATTTATTATAGATTTGGGATGTGCTCTCAAATAAAGAGGTGGTGGACATTGTTGGATCAGTCCCATCACGTTCCTCTGCTGCGAAAACACTGGTTGAGTTGGCAGTTCGAGCCTGGAGATACAAGTACCCAACCTCCAAAATTGATGACTGTGCCGTAGTTTGCCTCTTCCTCAATTCCAATGATTTATCTACCGCTTCTAATACCAAGTCAAATGAACAGCTTACATCAGTGGACCAAGTTGACAGTGGCAGGCAGAAAGAGGATGATCTCTCAAGTCCAACCGGTCTCGACCGTGCAGGTACTGTGCGGACTGAGAAAGAGGCCCTCTTAGGAGGAAATGCAGAGGAAGATTCCACAAAGCAAGATGAAATGCAATTAGAATATGGAATAGAGTGGTCTGCTCTTGAAGGAGTGTCTCGTGTCAATACTCTGTTGAATCTACCGAGGTTTGTGCCAGGAAAGGAAGAGAAGAAGGCTGCAGGAGAGGCAAAGACTCGAAAATGATGGAAGGAAGGAGGTATTCTTAATCTTGGATTTCTTAATTAATTTCTCTTCATTTTTCTTCCTTGTTTCTGTTTTTGTTTACATTTCTACAGAAGGGGAAAAGATTTTAGGGCCATAAAATGTTGAAATTGGACCGGAGAGGTGGCCCCGGCTATATTAGCATGTCTGGGAAATTGTCCTCTCTCTAGTTGTGGGTAGAATTGGAATTTTGTGTAAAATCCAACTCTCCTTGTATTTGTCAATTTCCTTTTTTTTTTTTTTTCTCCTTTAAATTGTGTGATCTGTTGGAGTTTGTCCATGCTGATGATAATAATCTTGTGATGATGAAGCCTCCTCCTTTCGAGGTTAGAACTTAATATATTTTTTTTGGTTTCCTAGTGGTGGGGGGGAGAGGAGAAAGCAACAGCTATGTTATTTTTTATTTCCAGCCACTTAGCCCTATTTGGCTGAGAATTGTTTGAAGGACCTAACCATAAGAAAATGATAAGTGGCTTTGTGAGCCTATCAGGCTGCTGCTAGTGTCCTGATCTTAACCATTTCTTTTGACTTGAAATAAATATTCAGGACCCCTTTGATCTCTGGTCCCCAAAACGAGAGAAATGTCCTTCCATTTGTTTAGAAGTTTATAGATAATATTAAATTGTCTTTCATTCACACTTCTAAAACTCTTAAATTGTTCATCTTCTTGATATGTTCAAAGATATTGTTCATCTTCTTGATAGCAACTCTCTACGGCGGAGGCGACAACGCCATAGCTTCCTTTTCCGACTACTTGTTGAATTTCATAGGCTTTTTTCTCCATGCTCGGTGAAAAGGAAATTGAACAGCACCAGCAATTTATAAAAGAAATTCCAAATCTAAGCTTAATTAAGTTAGAAGAAAGAGAGAGAGGATAGAAAAAAGTGCTACCTTAATTGCTCGACGGTGAGAGAGGTGTGGAAAGAACCAAGCAAGAACATAAACGGGATTTTAATCTAAATTCAAGAATCTGTTCTTTGTAACCCATGACGAAACGGGTGTGCGCCCATTTTATGGGAAAGATCCCAGCCATGGGAGATTTTTTAACCCGTCAACTACAGTGTCGAAAGTCATCAATTTTTTAGTAAAGCAACACCTCATTTTTCCTTTTAATTCTAGTTAAAAAAAGGTAAAAAATAAAATGAAACCAAGCATTGATGAAGTAAAGAGAGAACACAGAGAAAAGAAATCCAAAATTGTTCTTGATTGTTGGGAGTGGCCTGTGGGTGTTCTGAATCTATTGGGGTTTTTACTTTTTTTTTTTTTTGGTTGTTGACGAGGATTTATTGATAAAGTCTGATTTATTGGGTTTTCTTGGTTTACTTGATAAGTATTTGTTTATTTTTTAGATTGGGAGAGAGAGGGGATTTTTTTTTTATTGTTTTTGTTTTGTGTTTTGATGGGAGGATTTGTACTGTAGTTTTAATACTCAGCCTGACCCGGCGGGTCGATCCGAGGTTAGAACCGGGCCGGGTTTGTGTAAAAATAAGTGTAGTTAAAAACCCGGTTGACTTGGCATGACTCGGTCATAAACCTGGTTGTAACTCATTGACTATTTTTTATTTTTTATCAAGATGATGTCGTTTTGATTTATAAAAAAAAATTAAAGTTGACTCGATGACCTGATCATAACCCAGTAATCCGGTCACAACCCGTGACCCGGGTCTTGAGCCGAGTCGACCACCGAACCGGGTTTAAAAACATTGATTAGTATAAGAGAATGGAGAGAGAATTAGTGGGGTTGTTATGGTTATCTTTTGGTTTAATTAATGGGATTGTAAAGTATAATATTCAAAAATTTAGTTGAAAAATAAAAAAATAATCAATAATGTTCAAGGTAACTTATCAAGAGATTTAAAGAAATATGTTTATTTTTCAACAGTATCTATCAATCCTTTAAAAATACAAGACGAAAATGGTGTGTGAATTTCAATTTTATCCCTTAAACTTGTGAGACTCTCTCTCTCTCTCTCTCTCTATATATATATATATATATATATATATATATATACATACAAAGAGATAAAAGTATTTAGCCAACGTTTTTTATGAAGTAATACAAATCTAACTTGGAAGTAGCACTTACTTAAAATTTTCATTTATTTACGGATAAAGAATTTATTTTTATTGATACTTTCAAAGATCTATACCATCAATTCTTTATTAGTAATTTAACGTCTTGTTTTATGCATGTAATAACGTTAATATAATTGATATAATAAGATTTGAAATCAAGAAGGATTAGAGATCCAATTATAAACCTTGATTTCATATTGAAACATCATAAGATGCCTTTTAAATTGGTAATTGACGTAGATAAAAAAAAATATAAGAAAAACAACAAGTATAAAAACATAAAATTTTCAAAAAAACAGATCACATAGAAACTCTAATTCACAATTTTATTACTAAATATTTATTTTTAAGTAGGTTGTTCTCTAAAAAGTTTACAACTTCTTAAATAAAATAAAAAATAACCTAACTAAACTAGGAATCTCGAAAATAAAGGAAAAACAATAAAAATCCTAAAAAACTAGAAAACTTGAAAATAAAATAAAAGAAATTAAGTCCTGACCAAACTAGAAAAAATAAATTTATTAAGCATATTATTTAAATTTTCTAAACTAAATACAAAAAAACATAAAAATAACTAATAAAACAAATAAATTTTCCTAAAAATCCTCCCACATCAATATTCCTAGGTTGAAAAGAACTCGTTCTCGAGTTTAAATTATTTTTGTCTCAATCAAGAGTTTACAACTCTTCATGTGCTCAACTTTTTATTAGAAATATCATATTTATCACGCTCAGTCTCCCTAACAATAAAACCAATTTTAGCATTAGGAGAATATTTGAAAATTTATTTCACAACTTTTATCTGAAGTACAAGAACATCAATATTAACCCCATCAATTCTAAAATTCTCCTTAAACACATGTGAGGAACATCCTTTATAATATGTTTCATTAAAAACACTTCTGAAACTATAACTAGTTTGGTTCTCATCTCATGAACATCATAAACCATACATTTTACATCTAAATCATCTTTTTTAACATCATCTTCATCATCCTCATCGAATTGCAATGTTGACTCTAATTCAAAAAGAAACTAGAATCATCAAAACTTTAAGTTTCAATATTATATTCATCTTGATCAAGAAGTTGCTTTATTTACTCATGCTTTTAAAATAGGTTCTCAAAATTAGCTATAGATTTATGATCACTCTTTTCATGTTCCTTTTGGCTCCTCACTCCTGCCAACTAACGTGTTGATTTTCCAATCTATTTGTGCATGTCTTCTATGACCAATTTCTAATAATCTTTTTTTAATTCTATAATTTGTCTTTGTATGTCTTCCATCATTAGTTCCTGAACATCTTTTTCTTAAGAAGAAACCTCCTCATCCCTTGCTATACAATCACATCATATTCTACAACCACTTCTTTTATCCATAATTATTTAACAACACACAATAACTAGCTACTAGAAATCGTTAGACTTTGATACCAACTAAAGCAAATAGAAATAACACAATAAAGACAATAAACATAATAACATAATTTTTTTTCGTAAAAAAGATCACACAGAAATCCTCATTCATAATTTAATTATTGAATATTTCATTTCAAGTAGTGTGCCTCTTTATAAGGTTTATAACTCCTTAAATAAATCCACAAAGTAACCTAAATAAACCAAAAAATAAAAGAAAATAAATAAAAGTCCTAATAAAACCAGGGGATTTAAAAATAAAGAAACGCAATAAAAGTCTTACATAAAAAAATAAGTCTTTAAAAATTTTAACACATCAGTAATGTTCATGTGGTCTTAGTTTTTTTTTAACCTTAATATCCTCTCCATTCATCATAAATCCCACTAAGTCAAGAGTCACCATTTGCTCCTTAGGTGTAGTAATAAAAAATCACAATACCTTTAGAGCATTTTTACGAATACCTTTCATCCAATGAAGTTTATGAATACCTTCCAAGCATTGAACACATTATTCATGTTCCAAAAAGCCTTATACAACTAATTAAACCCTCATTCATAATTTAATTATTAGAAACATCATATTTATCACGCTTAGTCTCCCTAACAACAAAACCATCAAAACCAATTTTATTGTTAAGAGAATATTTAGAAATTTATTTCATAACTTTGATCTGAAGTACAAAAACATCAACTTTGACCCCATCAATTCTAAAATTCTTCTCAAGTACATGTGAGGAACGTCCTTTATAATGTGTTTCATTAAAATCACTCTTGAAACTACAACTAGTTTGGTTCTCATCTCATGGACATCACAAACCATAAATTTTGCATCTAAATCATCTTCTTTAACATCTTCTTCATCATCCTCATCAAATCTCAGTGGTTGACTCCAATTCAAAAAGGAACTAGAATCATCAACAAAAACTTTTGAGATTGCTTCAGGTATAGGTATTAGAGCTGTTTTAATGCAAGATAAAAACCCTATAATGTACTTAAGTGAAAAGCTTAATAAAGAAACTCTAAACTACTCAATATAAGATAAAGAGTTATATGCATTAGTAAGGATTTTGGATACTTGACAACATTACATTTTGCTTAAGAAGTTTGTGATTCATACCGATAACTAATTTTTGAGACATTTGAAAAGTCCAAGGTAAGTTGCATTGCAAACATGCCAAGTGAGTGGAATTTATTGAGAAATTCTCATATGTCATCAAATATAAGCAAGGTAAGGAAATTATAGTTGCAATTGCATTATTGTTAAGGTATGTTCTTCTTAATACTTTGAATACTAGATTTTTAAGATTTGAGTATGTGAAATAATTATATCCTAATGATACTCATTTTAGTGAAACTTATTTCTAATGGGAACTTGCAGGAACTAATGGGTTTTTTAGACATGATGGATTTTTATTTAAAGATAAAATATTATGTGTGCCTAATTGTTTAATGCGAATTAACTATATCCTAGATTTTTTGGATTTGAGTATGTGAATTACTTGTAAGGAAAGCTTATGGTGGCAGATTAATGGGACACTTTGAGATTACTAAGACTTTAGAAATTTCACATGAATATTTTTATTTGCATAATATAAAAAGAAATGTGCAAAGAATTTGTGGTTGGTGCATAATATGTAAACAAGCTAAGTTTAAAGTGATGCCTCATGATTTTTATACACCTTTACTTGTTCCTAAAAAACCTTGGGTTGATATTTCTATGGATTTTATTTTGGGTTTACCTAGTTTAAGGAAAGGAAGAGACCATATATTTGTTTTATAGATAGATTTTCTAGGATGATGTATTTCATTACTTGCCATAAAACTAATGATGCAATGAATATAATAAATTTACTTTTTAAGGAGTTAGTTCGATTACATGGTGTTCTAAGAAGTATTGTGTCTAATTAAGATGTTAAGTTTTTGAACTATTTTTAGAAGGTTTTGCGAGGTTAGATAGGAACTAAAAATTTATTTCCCTCTACTTTTCATCCATAAATAGATGGTCAAGTTGAAGTAGTAAACATGAATTTAACTCAATTAGTAAGAACTATAATTTAAAAGCATATTAAAAATTGAAAAGATTGTTTGTCATTTATTGAATTTTCATATAATCATAATGTATATTCTACTACTGATTATTTAACATTTGAAATTTTTTATGGTTTTAATCCTTTTAACACCAATATATTTGATTCCTTTACTTATTGATGAAATGGTTAGTCTTGATGGTAATAAAAAAACACGGGTGATTAAAAGACTTAATGCAAATATACAACAACAAATAGAGAAAACAAATGAGCAATATGTATTTAATGCTAATAAAGGATGAAAATTAGTAAGGTTTGAACTAAAAGATTAGGTTTAGGTGCATATGAAGAAGGAAAGGTTTCCTAAACAAAGGAGATTAAAATTTATACCTCGACAAGATGGTCCCTTTTCAAATCAGTATTGATGATTAATGACAATACCTATAAAGTGGATCTACTAGATGAGTATGATGTTAGTGTTACATTCAATATTTCTGATATCTTTTTATTTGATATAGGTGATGATTAAAGGAAGAATCCTTTCAAGGAGAGAGAGAATTATATGATCCAAGTAACACCATGAGATTCGTAAGAGGTTTTCAATTGGTTCAATGACAAGATTTAGAGCTGAGAGGTTCAAAGAGACTTTTAATGGATTTCTTCAAAACACATAGCTAAGATGGGCTTCAAAAAGATATTAAATAATAAAGTACAAGTCTTGATTAATTTCATTTATATTCAATAAGGGCTTGTAGATGGGCATTTAGACATTACAAAAAGATTGAATTAAAAAGATTCAAATTATCCAATTTTGAAATTTTACTACTGTTTTGGTCATACCTGGAGTTATAGAAATAATTTTAATGCAATTCTAGTTGTATTGGAAAGTAAAAATCCATGAGTTTCTAGTAATATATGAAACACCTTCTAATTCATTAAGATAAGAGAGAACCATTCATTTGAATTTGGGCTTTAATTCTGCTACTAGATTACGATAATGATTTAAGTCTTATTTAAATTTGTTAGGATATTGTTTTGTTTATATTTTAGTTATTATTAGGCATTTTATAGATATTAGGGCTTTTATTTAAATTTAGGTTCATTGGATTATTATTATAATTATTATTATTTATTAGGTTTATCCATATTCATTAGGGATATCCTATCAGACTTAGAATTCTTACTAGTATAAATACTCTTTTGTATAGACTTTTTGAGGTTGGACTAGAAGACTATTTTAATATATAAATTGGTATTCTTGCTATCTTTTATGTGGTTGAGTGATTCTCATACTAATTTCTTAATTGAGCTTACAAACTCTTTAAATGATTGATCAACTTCATTGTGATTTATATACTACTAATTCATGTTTTTTTATAGGCGTAAGACGAGAGTGATCATTGTGTGTAACTTTGGTTATCCAAAGCAAGTTCTTGTTATGTCAAGTTGAAAACTATTTAAATCTGATTTTGGCATATCTTGGGAGGTGTCTGCATCATGGTTGTAATACTAATGTTTGCACTGTCTTTTCTCTATTTTTCTTATAGAATGAAAAGTTCTTTTCTAATCTAATTCATCTCATGTTTTTATTTTAGAATGTAAAATTTTTATGTAATTATGTAAATAAGTGGTGCAAAATGATACATTCATGGTGCTTGCAAGAACTTTTAAAGACACAGTATCTACACAAGTTTTGACCATTTAATTCTCTTTAATGGCTCAAGAAAATTAAGTTAAATATGTCCATAATTATCCAATTATAATAACATGCTAAGTGTGTGTGTTTTATATATAATTGATGTGAATGATATATTAGTCATGCTAAAGCATAAGACCTAATTAATAAAAAAATATATTGTTAATAAATTAAATACATGTTAAGAACAAGATTTGTTGCTTCTAATTTTATAAGTATAAAATGAGATTTCTATTTATGGTTAATTTATTGAGTTACTCAAGGTTGCCTTAAATCGACTATTTAATTCTAAAGAAATTGGATCCTACTTAACTAAACTTGTATGGTTCAAATGAGACACTTACACACACACACACACACACACACACATATAAAGAGTTCTCACCTAATTTATCTTTAATCATTTTAATTAATTAATTAAAATGATTAAAGATAAATTAGGTGAGAACTCTTTACACACACACACACACACAAAAGAAACTAATACGTGCAATATTTATATGAATAGGTTGATAAATCACTATGAGTAGCAATATATCCCTATGCAACACATTTAATGCTAACAAATTAACTGGATAAAACATCTCGCACCAATACTGCAATGTGAAATATATCCAGGTCATATGTTCTTGAAAATCCAATTCCTCTAGTCATTGATGAGGACGTTGATGATAAAGTTAAGACTAAATATCAATATCATATTGATAATGATGGGTAAACTATTTATATGATGTCATCTAGCATGTCATATCAACTTTAAATGTAGTATGAGAATATGGAAGCCAATACTATAATTATGCATCTCAAAGAACGTTTTGATGCTTTTAGTAAGACAAAAAGGTATAAGACTTTAAAGAATTGTTTCGCTATAAAATGATAAAATGTTTCTCTACAGACACCTATGTTCTAAAAAACAATTTATATATTAATATATTTAGCCAATTATGCTTCGTCATAGACCATTAGTTAAGTGTTGAATTGATATTGTAAGCTTTATCTTAATACATTTTGCAGTTCATCATGAACTATCACATCAACAAGCTGGATAGTTTTTTTTACCATAATTGCTTAATACGATTAAAATTGCTTAAATGACCTTTAAAAAGGAAACAACTTTGTTCCTCTAGTTCACTTTTCTAAGGCTAATCACCAAAAGCATAAAGGCTCTCCGTCTAAAACACTAAAACTTAGTAAGACCATTAAGAAAGACAAAAAATAAAAGGGTACTTATCATTATTGTGGCAAAGAAGGTTATTAGAATAGGAAATGCAAAAGGTATCTTACAACCTTGAAATCTAATAAGGTTATTGAATTCTATACTTCAGGTATATTTATGATTGAAAATTATCTTTCTACTTCACATAATAGTTCATAGGTATTACATATTGAATATTGTTTTCATATTTGCACGAATATGTAATAACTAAAGAGAAGTAAGACGTTGCATAAAGGTGAAACGGACCTACGAGTTTGTAATGGAACGAGAGTTATTATGTTAACTCTAAGACCTTATTATCTTACTTTTCTTAGTAAGTTGATACTAGAACTTCACAATTATTATTTTATTTCAATACTTTCTAGATACAGTATATCAATTTTTTATTTAGCTTTAAATGAATTTAAATTTATTATTAAGGACATATATTATTCCTTTTATAATAACAATATTTATTATAAATCTAGTATTTATACAAATAGCTTGTATATATTTGATTTTCATATGCCCATACTCAATATCAATAGCTAGAACATTAATTTAGGATAACAAAATTTATCATATTTATGGCATTATAGACTAGTTCATATCAATAAAATAAGAATCACTAAATTACATAAAAGAATATTTTGATCATTTTGATTATGAAACACATGAAACTTGTTATTGTGTAAGATCATGAAAATGTTTTTACAAGAAAGATTAAAAAAAAATAATGAATTGGTTAGTCTAATACATACACCTATCGCATGAAAATCTATGTTCATCTCATTTATTAATGACCATCATAAATATGGTAATTCCTATTTAACAAAATACAACTTTGAATCATTTAATAGGTTCAAAGAATTCATAAATAAAGTTAAAACATAAACTATAAAGAATATTAAGACACTTCAATCACATCAAGGTGAAGAATATTTGAGCTAGGAATTTTAAGATAATCTAAAAAAATAAAATTCTCTCACAATGAATACTTCTTGAAAAATCACAATATAAATAAAGTTTCTAAAATGATAAATCACACCCATTGGATATGGTTCGGTCCATTATGAGTTATATAGATCTTAAATCATATTTTCTAGGGCTAAGCCTTATAAACTGCCATTTATTTTTAATTAGAGTTTCAATAAAATCTGTTGATAAGAATCCATATATGATATAAAAAGGTATAAGATCAAACTTATCATATTTAGATATTTGGGGATGTGATGCTTATGTGAAGTGTATCATATCTAAAAAGTTAGGAGCTAAATTGCATAAATATACGTTTGTGGGATCCGAAAAAATAGTTGAATATTATTTTTTCCGGCTCGTTAAGTGAAATGTTTTTGTCTAAAAAATACTATCTTTTCAGAGATAACTTATTCTTAACAGGAGCATTAGGATGAAAATAGAACTTGAAATGTAAGAACCACAAATCGACATCCAAATGAAACCCAAGCTTGAAGCTACAACATTAGATGTTCAGTAAAAAGTTCAAGAAACACAATAACTCCATAGATATGGTATGACACATCATGCACCAATGTGATATTGATTTCTCATGGAAGTTAGAAATGATGAGCCTACCAACTATATGGAAGTGATATCTGATATTGATTTCATGAAATGTCATAAAACCTAAAATGGATTTCATGTACACCAACTAGGTATAGTCGTTGGTCGATCCACGTGAAGGGATAGAACTCATTAGATGGAATTAGGTTTTTAAAAGAAAGACTAACATGGATGGTAATGTATATGCATACAATAATTGACTAGTTGATAAAAGTTGCAAACAAACATAAGAAGTTGACTTTGATAAAATCTTCTCACTAATAACTATGCCAAAATCCATAAGGATTATGCAAACTATAGTTGCATACCATAATTATAAAATTTGCCAAAATCCAATATATATATATATATATATATATATATATATATATATATTGGAATGCAATTTTGATATCTATTTGTCAAATTATATATATTGGAATGCAATATAAACATAACTTGAAGGTTTTCACACCTATCTCTCCAAACATTATGTGTCCACGAAAAAGAAATAAGACAATTATGATGAACTTATAGACCCAATAGAACTCGTAAAAAAAAATATAAAGCAACCTGGAGATTGTAATACAAGATTGCGATACCATGTTCAAAATCTTTTCAATGACTTTCCACGAGTCTATTGGGCATGATACCATAGCCTAAAACCCAACTATCATTGACTTTCATAATCTCTATGTAAAACTTATCTCCTATTTTAGTACTAGTATACCAATTTAAAAAAAAAGCATAATTGAGCTATTCGTTATCACATAATAAGAATATAAGAGCATCAAAGCATATCAATAAACATTTAATAAGGAAACACTCAATATGGAATGTCTACATGAACTCATTACCATTAAGACTTTGATTAATGGTGTCCACAATTATACTTTATAAAAATGATTATAAGCTCTTTTAAAAGTTAAAAAGATAATGGAAAACCACATTTTAATAGAGAAGGCGATTGTTACCAAGTAAGAAAACCATTGGGTTCAATGATAAAAAAAAAAAAAAAAGAATCTCCCAAGCAACATCGATTTCCTCATAGGCCTATAGCATCTAAAAAGAACTTAAAAGGTTCCATTCATGATTGGTTGATATTCTCATATGCTCATAATGATATCTCTAACCACCATACATACTTAGGTGTTGGCTTCCAATAAAAGTAGAGAATTTGTGCAATATTCAAGCAATGTAAATATACAAAACTCTAATAAATTTTGTCTTGTTCGTTATAACAATTGGTATGATACAAAGGACTATTATGCCCTAAAAAAAGATGGAAATATTGATTTCTAAAGGTTACCTCCAATAATTTTTAATGAAAGAAATACAACCCGAACAAAGAAGAAAATAGATCGACACAACTTGCAATGCATTACCTGAGATGAAATAATTTTCAAGAATTGTATCTCTATTGCATAAGCAAATCATTTGAACTTTTCATAATATTGTCTCTCTAATGAGTCCATGTTATGTTTTTATCCACAATGTTGATCATTTTCATATCTCTATACGAAGTCTCTTTATGATTTTTTATTAGGAGAAAAATAACTCTTCTGGTTACGAACATTTCCATTTAGTCATGTACAATTACCAACTCGGGTACAATATGATCTCTATTCGGGTACTAGACAATCTGGCTTGATTTCAAAATATTCTTAAAAAAAGTATTGATCTCCATATCTCCAAATAAAATCTCCATCCAAATCTTCATACAATAACCTCCCTAAAACATTCATTATAGTATTTTCTTCATGGTATTCTTCACCCCTAGCAAAAGTGGACTTCATGAAATTTCTTCCTTTCCTAGGTATAAAACAAATCTTCATACAAGCCTAGACGACAAAAGTCTTCACAAATAGTCACTTTACTCACAAACTTAAAAAAATCCTTAAGCAACAAGAAAGTCTTGATGAAAGTTCTCCATAAAATTCTCTATCAAAACGACCTCTATAAAAAATCTCCATTAAAAATGTAATTTATATACATGTTTAAGCACACTCTTACTTTATGACATAAAATAAGAACAACAAAAAAAACAATTTTCAAAATGTATGCATTTTTAAAAACTAGGAGGCAACAAATGAGGGAAGGCCAACAAGGCCTATCTATTGGCCCAATTGAGCTTGAGAGGGGGGGGGGGAAGAGAAAGAAAGAAAGGAAAAAAGGAAAAAAAACAAAACACAATCAAGCTCACCCTTTGGCTCACTCGAGCCTAAGGGGAAGAAAAAGAAGAGAATGAGGGAAGGATAGAAGGGAAAGATAGAGAAGCTAGAGGGGAAGAAAAGGATAGAAGGAAATGATAAGGGGAAAGGAGGAAGAAGATTACGTATATTAACAGACGCATATGTTTATTGCAAGTTTGCAACATAGTGTGTAGTTGTAAATGTATAATATAAGATTATGCAGGAACTTGTCCTTCAACGTATGTTAGCTTGGTATAAATTAATTCAACATCCACAATTGTAACCCTTATTAAATAGGTTTCCTTTAAAAAAATCATATAAAAATAAAAAAAAAAGAGTTCATTTTATTATATAAAAGAAGATAACACAAAATCAGAATATGTGTATACTAAGACCTCAATTATTCAATCCCCTAATTTTTATATTGGCTTTCCATCCAACCAACGATTGAAGAAATCCAACGACTCTCGTGGTTTGTATTCAGGAACTGTATGCCCTGCCCCCTGTGCAAAAAGATTGCATTTTATAATTAAATAATAAAATTTGTAGCCTTTCACATTACACGACTTAAATACTAACAATTATAATTTTTTTTTCTGTGAACAAAGGCTATAGAGGTAATAATCAACCATATTCAAAATCACTTCATCATATTATTAATAGTGTGCTTAAATGTTTTGCAATTATAATCCAAAGTACCTTGGAATTGAGTCTAGGATATATCTCAACATTGTTGATGAAATATATTATATATTGTTCATGCCATTCTACGTGTCGTTCATTTATCATACGAAAAATCAAATTATTGGTATTTTTTTCCCTTTATAGTTATATTCAGATGATCAATTTAATTATAAAGTAGGGTGAGATTTTTTTTTATTAACGTGAATGTTCGGGTCAGCTTACGCATACTCAACTAATCTCAGTGATCATTGATAAACAAACTCAAGACTTGACAAGCTAAGCTATCCATCAGGGTTAAGCAAAGTGACATTTGTTATCATAGATAATGGCACTGAAGAAGACACCTTTTAATAACACTTTAATTAACCCTCACTTGGGGTATTTTACAAGAAATATAAAAGGTTAATGGCGAACAAAAACCATGCAGTGTATAAAGTTTTTAGTATTTGGTGTTTTAAAGACCTCATTAACCGTGCTTAGGCGTGGAGGAAGGTTCTTGAGAAGAATTAATAGCTTCAGATCTTATTGACAGGATTAATGGCTTCACCTGGTCCTTTAATTAGCTAAAATTTATGTATTAGGGCTTGTTCATGATTTTGGCTTTGGTTTGAATGCTGCAACGACAATAGCTAACCTTTAGAAGAAGTGTTTTCTTTCTTCTTTCTTGAGATTAGCTTGGTGTGCTGTTTTATATGGATTCTGGAAGGAGCCTAATGGTAGAGTTCATGGACATCAAGGATCTCTCCTATCCACGTTACGATGATATAAATTATTTGTTTAGAATCAGTTTATTTTTACATTTTAAAAGTATTTTAAAAAAAATTATTTTTTTTATATTTTATATTTACTTCAGATTTTATTTTTTTTGTGTTTTCAAATCGTATTGATATGCTTTGATGTGCTGATGTCAAAAATAATTTTTAAAAAATAAAAAATATATATTATTTTAATATATTTCAAAACAAAAGGCACTTTAAAAAACAACCGCTATCATATTTTCAAACATCCCCTGGCAACATGTAAATTTGTTATACAAAAATTCTTCAAAAAGGTTTTATTAATAGACTCTTTTTTAACCAATCATATAAAAAACATTAATTTAATATTTTTTTTTATCAATTATCTCCTTCTATTTTGGTTTTTTAATGAATGACAAGCTTTCATTTTTCATTTTTATTTTTTAAAAATAAAGTTTGCGAGAACGCTTAATTTTGAATTGGTTGATGTGCATCCGAAAATTATTATAGTGAGGAGATGAGGTTTTCATACCTTGATGGTGAGAAAGGTTAGGTTATTGTCATATCCTTGCAAGTATCTGTAACAGTAAAAATAAACATAAAAATAAAATTCAGCCACGACGAAAGAGTATTAGTTACACAGTAAAATAATATTATTTTTTTAAAATTTTATTTTTAACATCAACAAACTAAAATCATCCAAAAAACAGTAAAATAATATTAATTTAAAGTAAAATAAATTAAAATACTTTTCAAATACAAAAACAAACAATTATAATACTGATTTGATAACAATAATTTTACCCGGCAACTTGATCGTTAGACATCCAAGACCTCCATTCATCTATTATCTTGTATCCAAGTGACCTTGTCCACGCTTGCGTACCAGTGAATGGCACGCACATATCATGGTCTCCACTGTATGTAAAGTAAATAAAAATTAGATTTTCACAGACTAAGAACAATAATTACTTTTATTTTTTTCCCGAAATTGTGGAAACAAAAGGAGGAGAACAGAAGGATTTCTATGAGCAAAAGAAGAACAGCATCCAATTAATGTTCATTGAGTATAATTGGAGAACTCCCTCAAACTTAAAAGACTTTTGTATCTGTAAATGAAATCACTTTAGATCCTTGAAATATTTAAATATATATATTGTTATGGTTTAGTTTTAGTTAGAAAAAGAGAATACGAATTATTCATAAAAAAAAAAAGAGCGTAGAAATTCAAGAGCATTAGCTATGATAATAAAAAACATCAATATTTTACTATTTTTTTTATTATTATTAATATAATTGTTTGGAATAGTTTATATACACCTCAACTAATTTTATGGACTTTAAAATTAATAACTTTGTAAGTTTTTATTGGTCCTGAGATTTATAAGATTCGAACTAACTCTCGAACGAACTAACTCTGTAAGGAGCAAATTTAAAGCATGATGAGTTAAACTTAATTAAACGCTATCTTGATTGAAAAACTTAGATTATTATATTAAGTTTAAAAAATCGATTTTATCAAAGACGAGTACATTACCTGTAAATAAGGGCTCGATATCCTTGGGCGGTAAGATTTTTATGGTATGGAAGCATGCTTCCAGCACCGTATCTATAATCTATTCTGTCGGAGCATATTTGCCAAGGTCCGGCGATGGATTTCTATCATTTGAGACAAGAAGAACATTAAACAAAAGAAAGCTAATTCAAATCTAGATGCATGCCAGCCAGGATCTCAAAACAAGATCGTGAATTCGGAAAACTTACCGGCTCGGCATGAATTGCTGTCCTAACAGATTCGTCATTTAGCCATGTAGTTGCGACTTCGTCGTTCTGTTTTATAGCAAACAATTGGTAAGAACAAATAGGATCGCAATATAGATTAGTTTCCAGGGCTTATTAAAAGGGTTTTGAGTGGCTTACAACACATGGGACACTTCCTTGCAAGGCAAGTTCCGACCACGATGGGAAATTACCGTCCTTTTCGAACGCCCAAAGCGGCCATGCACGGCCAAACATTCTCTTCCTCACCTTGAGAGGCCTGTCAGTTGCCCCCAATTGCTGGAAGCTAATCGGCAAATTTGAGCTTGTGTTTCCTTTTGCATGTTGATCGGACGCTGGATCGTGGTAACAAGGCTCAAGGATGTCATAAATGTTTAGCCCCGAGAGAGCCTGAGAAGAAACCGAAGGTACCAAAATTTGATTAACTTGCTTGAGATACTGAAATCACAGCTATTAAAAGGGTAAGAGAACAACATCATCTTACTTGGTCAATTTTACCAATACTATTATAGCAACTATCACTTGCATTTTGATAATTCCCTTTGCAAGCACGTTCAACTTCCTGCAAGAGTTTCCATGATCGGCTGCATCAACTAATTAAAGAATGATTTGGGAAAGGTAAACATAATTTAAAATTTTCATTGTATAATTGAAACTATTAGATTTCAATTCTCTAATGTCCCGAAGGAAGGAAGGATATATGAAACATCACGCAATGCAATAATATAATTAGCTACTTCACTTGCGCTTTATTGCGTCACACATTTCTTTTTCAAAAAACATTAGACGCACAAGTTTTTTTGATGTGTTTTTTAACATAAAAAATCTAAATTTAATCGAAAAGTTGTATGCAAGCACTTTATAAAATAAAATCAACAATCATCTATGTAAATAAATGAAAACAAAAATCATTAATAATAACTAAAAGCAAAACTGAAAAAATAAAGAGATAATTGTAAACCAAGATATTTGGTCAATACAAACACTTAATTAACTAAATCAATAACCATTTGTGTAAATAAATAATCATTAACAATAACTAAAAACAATATCAAAAAAATTAAGAGATAATTGTAGACCGAGATATTTGGTTTGCAACATAGAACATTTACCTAAATATGTTTACCGAATTTATTTATTAAAATCATTCTTTTATTAAATTAAACGATAATAGAAATATACATACACATGAAAATAATTGAATAAAATAAAAGGAAAAAACTTATCATGTAAGGTTGCATATATTATAAATATCATCTAAAAATAAATATTTTATATCTTTAAAAATAAAGTTCATCCATATAAAATAATAGATCAAGCAGAATAATAACTTCAAAAATATTCACACAAATTATTTTAAAAAAACTATATTAAAAAAAATCTTACAAAACTCATGGCATACGTCATGAGGTTGAGATAAATTAATAGAAAAAAAATTAAAAATAATGACAAAACCAAATTTTTTTAAAAAATAATATCAAATGATAAAATAAAAAAAATAAGCTCAAAACAAAATATGAATCTGTATTAACTTTTTAAACTCATAACTTAAGTTATTAGACTAGGAAGTATAACAAATAAAAATATTTATAAAATTCAATTTTTAATTGATAAAATTAAAAAAAAAACCACACAACAAGAAAAAAAAAATGTAATTTAACTTTCACAATGAATAGTCTTATATATATATAAGCTATTTATTGTTTTTGTTAATAGTGCCAGATGAGGAAAAATAAAATGAAATGTGATTTTCTTACCTCGAAAATGTCGTCGGAGACAAGGCCCATCCCATGTGTAAAAGGGACAAGAGCACTCAACCCCTCAAATTGGCTGTGGGACACTCCATTTCCTATCAGGTAGCCCTGCATAAAGAATTGCACCTGCGATTAGCAGTTTCACCATTTATTTGAATCGGCCCTGCTTGTCGCCGTCGGCATTTTCTTATTACCTTGAAGTTGATGACAGGATCTTGACCTGCCTGTATTCCTGCAAATGAAAGCAAAGTTGTACACTTTTTTTAAAAAAATAGCAACCATATTACCCCTTTTTTATTGTTTTTTTTTTATAGTTTTCATATACCAATATAAAAATAAATAAAAATAAATAAAAATTAATATATTTTGAATTGTCAATGCTACAAGCGATCGAGACACCTTTCACCACTTCAGCAGAAAGTGTAGGCACGTAAATCCCAGCATATGACTCTCCCGAGATGTAAAATTGATTGTCGACGAACTCTGGATATAGCTGAAACCACTATATTGCAAAACAAACAAATCTTAGAGCTGAAATAATTAATTAAAAAAAAAAACCCTTTATGTACAGAATTTCATAGTATTTTTGAACTAGTTTTCGCACATTGATCCTAAATCCACCTCTATAATATATATAATTAAAGATAAGTTGTTTTCTTTTATTTTCCTAGCTGGTCTTGCGTTTGTCGATGAACTTAAATTACCTGGAGGAGAAAACTATGCGTATCAGCAGCCGTTTGCAGGTCATCGTTTATATATTTGCTTTGGTTTTTGGAGTAAGACATGCCAACCCCGCAGGGAGAGTCCAGATAAATAATGTTTGAAACCTATTTAAAATAATTACAATAATATAAAGTTAAGAGAAAATATAATCGAACTATAATTAAGAGGATAAAATTAAAAAAACAAATTAAAAGAATTCAATAGAACTATTAAAGTTATGACCTTGGACCAGCTGTACGGGTTGAGATGCAATATTGGCAGGCTTCCTTTAGGTTTCCCTTCTTCAAAATTGAATGGCCCTGCAGATATTCCAATGAAAAGGAACCAAGAAAAGAAAATTTAATGCTGGTTAATGCATAAACTAATCTGAGGTTACTCTTAAATATTGAATCAAGAAAAGAAAATGGGGATTATATGTTTGTTTGTATGTAATTCTATATTATATAATTGAAGTTTTACCCATGATAAATTATATCTTTTTTATTTTTTTTATTAACGTTGATGTTTGAGCTAACTTGTACGTGCTTTGACTAATCTCACGAGCCTTAAAGTTAACAATTATATAAACCTCTAATAAGCTTGGGATTTGTTGGACTTGAATTGATGACCTCTAAGAGAACAAACCTAAAACCTGAACAGTTGAGTTACACACGACCTCAAGTTAGCTTTTATATCTTTAAAGCATATAATAGTTTAGTTAATTAATTTCTTTCAATATATTATATTATTGGCTAAATCATACACAAACACCCACTAACATTTGTTTAACATCATTAATTCTATTAATTAAAGACCATGACACGTCCAAATCATTTGTTTTTTCTAAATTATATTTTGTATATATTTTCATCAACGGAACCTAGAAATGAAATAAAAAGGAAATAATTTTGGAGAACAAAAAAAAAAGATGGCATAAAAAGGAACATAGCTCTATCCACTTTCCTTGGCTCTCCCAATATGGCAAAAAATCATCTTCGCTGCCTATGGTGAAAAGATCCTTTCCCCCTCCTATTTCTCCTTAACTCGTGACCTCTTCCTTTCTTTCTCTGTGTTTTCTTCTTTTATGATCTAGATCTTTCGTGCTCTTGCGTTTAGGCTTGTTTGATGTGCTCTTAGAATATTGTTGCGGTTGTGTTTAGATCAGACATATGATCCTAGATTGTCCATTCCATGAATGAGATGGACAACGAAAGCAGATGTCAAAGCAAAGTCTTCTTCTTCTTTTTCCCTTGAAAGAGCTTGTCTTGTTCTTTCTTATTACACAGTACTTACTTTTTTCTCCAAATTATTTGAAGTAATTTGTAGCTTTTATCAGCATCAATATATGGGAAGCATGTATTTGATTTGTGTGTGCGCTGTGTGCTGTGTGTGTGCCCCCACACACACGGGGGGGAAGCACTTGTTCTTCACTAAAACCACAGCAGAAAGGCCAAAGCGTTGGGCCCTCGTCTTTGTTTTTTATATCATCATCACAAAACAGGATTGTAATGAATCCTTGGCCTAAATAGTTAGTTTGTAGAGCATTTACATGCGCCACCGAGAATGGTTCTCAGTGGTGCATGGTGTTGATAGCCATTTAGGCAACTTGTGATTCGAGTCTCTGAGAGAGAAAAGACTTTAAAAAGCCAATTCGGTGTGAACTGATCAATCTTTGGACCTAATCCGTCGTTATCAACGAGGAAACAGTTCCTTGTCATAAAGTCCAGATTAATACGAGTAATTAAAAACATCCACGAAAATAAATTTGAAAAACAAGATGTCTCTCTCAATCTTTAAAAGTTGAGGTTGTGATGCATTACCATATCCCCATCCTCCCAAACTAGCGAAGTAATTCTATTGGATGAACTTTATATATATATTATTACTATTATTCAAGCCCAGAGAAAATATTAGGAAACAAAAACCTAAAGGGTTTAATTTGTGATCGCAAAATACTATAAAACCTAGCTACAGACTTAAATGCAATAATATATATAAGTAAATCAATCTAAAATGATGAAGAAAGTATATAAAAGAATGAAACAGAGTAAAATCTTGGTGGTTGATGGACAAAGGCTTACCATGTTCATATACGAAGCCGTCGAAGCTAGAGCATCCAGGCCCGCCATTAAGCCACAGAACCACGGGATCTTTGGATGGATTTCTCTCGGAAACAATGAAGTAGTAGAAAAGATTCTTATCATCGAAGGTTATATAGCTACAAGTTGAGATTTGAATAACAGTTAATATTTCTATCAAAACTCACGGCAGATTCCGTTAATCAGTAAAAGTATTTTCACTGGATACAACTAGATGATAAAAACCAAACAAGTTAAGGGAAAATTAACTTGCCCTGAGTAGTGATTTGATGGGAAAACGCTATTGAAACCAGGCAATCCTGTGATAAGCGAGCCCTTTGGAGCTGCTTCAACTGATGCAAAATTCAAAAGGACGCAAATTGATATACCAGAGAAAAAGCTCCACTTATCCATTGCCAGGACCGCAAGGACATCAATAATGCCTAACCAAGCCAGGAAGAATTGTTGACATGTAATTCCACTATATATATTATAGGTGGACCACCGGAGAGGAAGGGGGAGAGAACTTTTTTATATAAAACAGAAAGAGGGTGAGCGAACGAGATGATAAATTCAATGTGAGCTGAAGTGAGGACGTACACCACAAGGGAAGCAAAAGAAAACACCAAAGACGGGAGGAGATTGGCATAAAAGGCCAAAAATTAAATAAAGAAGCTTTTATACCAAATGTCTCTCACTTCGTTTCAAGAACTTTGTTTGAAAAGTGATTTTGAAGAAATTTAAAAAAAAATTATTTTTAGTTTTGTTTTAAATTAATATATTTTTGATATTTTTATATCATTAATGTGCTGATGTCAAAAATAATTTTTTAAAAAAATTATTTTAATGTGTTTTGGAATGAAAAACACTTTAAAAAGCAACCGCTACCACACTCTCGAACACCCGCGATGTTTTCTGTTATGAAATGTATTTTAACAATGTATTATAGTTAAAATATATTAAATTGATATTTTTTAGTGTTTTTCAATGATTTTAATGTGCGGATATCAAAAATAAAAAAAAAATTATTTTGATATATTTTTAAGCAAAAAACACTCTGAACTATAATATCAAACACACACAATTCAATTCTATTCAGTATTTGTTGTGTAAGCCGGAAAAAAACACTCATGCAATTTAAATCATTTGAAATTCCATTTTTGTATCTTGTAAATGAACTTAAATAAATTAAATATATGAGACATTTTGATGTGATTTAGCTTCCTAACTCGAACAAACTAGCAATTTGATAAGAAGATGAAGGAAAGTAGGTTTGGTTATATGGTTTTTCTTCTTCTTATGGTGTTTAGACTGAAAATTACATGATTTGTAATGAAAATGAGTAATAAAATATGAATGAAACTCTTTGATAAGTTGAAAAGATTTATATTATTTTAAAAGTACCTAATATTTCTCTGAAACATCATTATATACTTGGAACAACTCTTCAAGTCTAAGAAATACCAAAATGACATAATTGAGATCAAATAAATAACTTTGTTTAGAAAACTAGATAAATAATAAGTAGCACACAATTTTTACTTATAGAACACAAACACAGACATGCAAAAATTAAAACAACCATAATTTTTCATACAAAACTCCAATGCATGGTTGGACAAACCGGAAAAATAACATTCTGAACTTTAAAATCATACAGAATAAGTTTATTTTCCAATGCAATGAAGTGGTGAAACATTCGGGTTCAAATTAGTTACTAGGTTGATAGCAAACTCAAACTCTTTAAAACTCTCAAATCATGACCCAAGTCTTATTTAAAAACAAACAAACTTATTTGAATAATTTCCATTCAATTTATAAGCCTCCAAACTCATTGAAGCTTTAATTGTGATAATTTAACTTGTTAAGGCATTTTATAATTGTTTCGCCCAAGCTATCATCATTAAACTTTCCCAATGCTCATACACATTATAATCAATCTTTTTCATGTTAGAATCATAATGCATATTATAATAACTTGATGTTCCGTTTCACTTATTAAAGAGTGAATAAAAATACATATGGTGAATATTTAATTAGTTATATAACTAAGTGTATATCTAAGATAAGATAATTAATTCATTACTCTACACACACACACACTGAAGAACTAACACTGAAACCTTTTGTATTAATTTAAAATGTAGAATAGATTTTTAAATGGTATTGATAACTTTGGTTTGCATATGTTCTCATTTATAAATAAAAAAATTCAATCAAGAAAGAGAAGTTGCAAAAATGGAAGAAAACAAAGAAAATAAAATTCATCAAGTTGAATATTTACAGGAAAAAATTAAGCAAAACTTTAGAAAAAGGAGTAATATACTTGAAATCACCTCTAAGTTTAATTTATAAGATATTTGAAAAAAAATTTGTCAATTAAAACACTATCAGAATTCTTATATTTATTGACAAAATTTTCCGTTAGTATTTGTACTATCATTCTATTGGTAATTAATTTACCGAAAAAATCATAGACGAAAATACTCAGTCGGTGAATCTTTTATTGGTAATTTTTTTGTCCATCGATGAGTCCGTCAATAATAAAAAAAAATTATTACCGATGGATTTATTGACAGGAAAAACGTGTTGAAAAAATTATCCACTTCATTTCGTCTGTATTTCCCTCAAGAAGCTTGTCATATAACCGACAAAAATACCGTATGCAATTACATCGATGATTATTTAAAAATATTTCAAAAAACTCTACTTAACAAAGCTAGAAAAATAATTAAAATCTATTTAAAAATCCTATAAATAAATCAACTAAAATATTTAATTTAATTATTAATATTTTTAACCATTCCGTCGGTGATTTTGTCTGTAATATTTAATTTAAATTTTCAATTTAATAATATTTTTTCAGAAACTGCCAGATATCACTGACGACTTTTCAATCCGTCGGTGATTTTATCTGTAATATTTAATTTAAATATTCAATTTAATAAAAAAATTTCAAAAACCCTCTAAATAACGACGACAGTTTTTCAGTCCGTTGGTGATTTCATCTGTAAAGAACAATAATTAATAATGCAATTGAAAGTGAACAATTCCAAAGTTATTTGAAAAATACCGACAGAATTTTTCATCGGTGATTTCATTGGTAATTAACATGATGAACAGTATCAGGAAGATGTGAATAATTCAACAACAAATTTACTAACGGAATTAAAACTATTGATATAAATAGCACGTCATCTTATTTTTTAGGTTTGTTTTAATTTTTTTTCATTATAATTTTCTTAGTATATACTAAAAGAGTATTTCTGTTCATAAAATTTATTGATAAAAATATTTTATTTATATTTTTAAATTTTATTGTAGAAAAAGTCAAAGAAGGGCCACCTTCTAGGAATTATCAAAAATTTCCGCGTCGTTAACGTGCCTCAAACATAAAGAAAGCCAATGCAAGGAAGTGTTGTTGCTATTTGACTTGTCGTCTTTTTGAGCTGGTGGTGATCCCAAAGGGCCACTTTGTAAGACATGCCTGCTGGCTGGAAAGGCAATCTGAAAGAAATGATTGGAGCGTCAAGTCCATGAAAACAAGGGGGGCCCACTTAACTTTCCATTAATTTGGAGCCATTTTCTAAATTACTGGGACAGCCTTTTTGTCCTCTGCTCGAACCTACTCTTTCTTATTAAAAGACGAAAACTATCAGTCACGTAGAGAAATCTAGAGACTTTTTGGTATTGTCACAGAGAAAATATTCTTTAATTAACTAAATAATTTCTGTTCTTTTATTAGATTTTATATTTAATTGCGTTTTGAATATTGAGCTTTTGAGTTTGGAAAGATTAAAATAAACTTGTTTTTTATTTGTAAAGATTTATTTTTTATGCAAAAATTAATCTCACATTAATTTTACTTAAACAAATATTTGTTAAACATTTTGTTTTCTAAATCATAATTAAAAATATTTTTAAAAAACTCAATTATAAAAACTATCATAATGTCAAACATACATATTTAATATTTACCCTTGCTCCTAAAAAAAAGGTATATTATATTTTTGACTCTAGAGTTTAAAAAAAAACAAGTAATTTTTTTTTCATCTTAAATTATTATTTTTTTCTTTCTAAAAGTTATCTTTTATCAATTATTCTTATGAACTAGTTATTTTCCCTTTATTTTAATGTCACTAGAATAATCTTATTGATAAATGAATGTAAATTTATAAAGGTAATTGATTAAGAATTTTAGTTGAATAGAAAATGATAAAATTAATATACTTTAATAGATAAAATAATTGTAAAAGGTGGAGAAATTCAAGGACTATTTTAAATGCATTTAAAGAAAAATTAAAAGAAGTGATGAAAAAAAACATGCAATTGACCCAAAAAATAGAAAAATATAAGTCAAGGGACTAAACTGGAAAACACGAAGAAATGAGGGGAAATTATATACTAAATTTAAAGAAATTTAGATAAAAAGATTGAAATTAGGTGAAAATAAAATAAATAAATAAAAATTCAACGACCAAAATAGAGAAATTAGAAAGTTTAAGGGACATATTTAAAAACTTGAAAATTCCTATTAAATAAAACAATGTGTTTTAGGTGAAACAATGTTGTTTTATTATTCAATTAAAATAACGTAAAACGATGTCATTTTGGGCATAACTTAAACAACCTTTCTTCTTCCTCATGAGTGTATGACTACATCATTGCATTTATCTCTTTTGTTTTGCATGGTTTTTGCCTAACCTTTAGCTATCATCTTCTCTCTTTCACGACCAACGTCACCTCACCTGCATGTGTACTATATTATCAACCTAAAAATAATTGCTTATCTATCTAGAACGACTACAAAAGTGGTGCAAAGAAGTCAACCCAAGCATGCTTGGTCAAAGTGTACAACCATGGTGAAAGTTTAAGACTAGCCCAAGAAAATCAAGGGACACAATCATTCCACTGATAAAGGTTCTAGAACCTTCATCCTTGCCTATAAATAGAGGGGCAAGATAAGAAGCAAAAGGATTCAAGCTAGAGAGAGAAAATACAAGAAAAAGTGAGAGAAGAAGCAAAAGTGTTTAAGCCAAAAATAAGAGTTATTTAAGCTAGAAAGTAGCAAATAGGAGAAAAGAAAAAAGAAAAAAATCAGATAGAAGAAGAAAAACCAAAGAGAAATAGAAGAAAGGAAGCACACCTAAAGAGAGAGAAAAATAGTCAACCACCCTCAACCAGTAGCTTAACCATAATCTTTAGCATTAGTAGCCACTACTATAACTCCACTTTCACTTTGAATCAACCTTGAGGTAAGCCCGATCCTTCTTTCTTATCTTTTTATTTTATTTTATTTTATTTTTAATAAAATTACAACGATGTTAGATTTATTTCATAAAACTATGTTTTCTCATTTAAACTTATGCATATGTGCAAAACAAATTGTTTTTAAAACTAGATAACTTTTCACTCATGTGCTTTTTTTATTATTTGTTTTTTAGTTTCTTCTTCATAACATTAGATCCATTTCAAAAAAAATATTTTGTCATTTTTTTACTTATGCATGTGTGAAAAATTAGTTTTGTAAATCATCAACTTTTTACTCATGAGTTATATTTATTTCATAAAATTGTATTACTGCATTTTTACATACACATGAGTGTATAAATATTTATTTTCCAAACAAGAATAAAAATTACATTGACGACTTTCGTTAAATTTGCATCATGTTTTGATCAAAACTTGGTTTTTAAACAACTAGACCAATTTGTCTCTTAGGTTTGAGGGATAAACGTAGACTTAGCACGATGTTTTTAACTTTAAATCGTATTAAAAAAAATACATTGATGATTTTCATCAAGTAAACGACATGATTTATTTAAACTTGGGTTTGAGTGGTAATGTCAATAAGTCTCTTAGTTTTATAGACCATTATAGGTCTAGCATGATGCTTTTAGCCAATAATAAAACAAATAAAAAAACTAAAATAAATTATCAAGTTATGAGACTCTTAATTCAAGACCCGACACTAACTTAATGAACATCTATCGACAATAAATGACTCATGAATAAGCTTGGAAATAATTTAGACAATTAATGGTATGTGTAAAATAAATTTTAGAAAAAACACATAACTAAGGTAACCTTTCATTTGAAAAGATGTAGTAACAGTGATGTATATCTTTTTTTAAGTATAAACAACCCCTTACTTAGATCTTTGGAACCATTGTATATTTTAGGATTTTTAGATTTCTTAAAAAATAGGTGGCGACTCTATTTTTTCAATTCTCCTTTTAATTCTAAGAGGTCCTGATTTATATTAAGTAGTGATAAAATGTAAAATGAGTTCCATGTATACAAACCAAGTATAAACCGTGGTCGATCCACCTAAAAAGATGTAAGTAGGTCTTTAAAAGAAAGAATGATATAGATAGAAATATACAAACATGCAAAGTTAGACTAGTTGTCAAATGTTGAAAAAAAAGGTGTTGAATTTGATTAAAGTTTATTATTGGTAGCTATATTAGAAATCTATAAAGATTCAGCTTGTTATAACTGCTTACTATGATTATATGATTTTTCTTTTGGATGTTAAAATTGTGTTCCTAAATGGAAATATTCATCTGTATATATGTATATGACATAACATAAAGGCTTTGAATCTGAGAAACTTGCCAATAAAGTATGCAAGCTATAAAAATCTATTTATGGACTTAAGCAAGCTTTAAGGAGTTCAAATATTTATTTTGATGAAATAATCCAAAAGTTTGAATATATAAAAAAATATGGATGAGCATTGTATTTATAAAAGAATTAGTAAGAGTGGAATTATATTCCTAGTATTATATATAGACGGCATATTATTGATATATATTCCTTTACTCTAGTCACTAAAGATTTGATTGTCCAAGAATATCTCCATGATAGATATGGAAGAAACAACCTATTTACCACGAATAAAGATCTATAATAATAGATCTAGAAGGCTGTCTGGATTGTGTCAATCCATGTATATAGATAAAATGTTATAATGGTTAATCATTGAAAAATCCAAAAAAGGATATTTACCTATTTTTGCAAGGAATATGTCTTCCAAGGTTATGTTCTTTAAGACACAAATTAAAAGAAATAGGATGGAAAAAATAGCCTATGTTTTGGCTATATGTTCCATCATGTATACGATGTTATGTACATTACCAGAGGTATCTTATGTTTTAAGCATAATGAGTTAATACTAATCTAATCCAGATAAGGGTCACTAAAAGATATTTTAAAGCATTTTTAAGTACTTTAAAAGAACTAAGAATATCATTTTTATCTATGGAGAAGATGAGTTTGTAATTCATGGTTATTCATATGCTAGTTTTTAATCGGATATTGATAATAGTAAATCATAATCTAAATATGTTTTTACTCTAAATAGTGGTGTTGTGAATTAGAAGAGTCCTAAATAAGAGATTACAATAGATTCTACAACTGAAGATAAGTACACCTCTATGTTTGAGGGAAAAATAGAGGTTGTTTGGATCAAAAAGTTTATCATTACACTGAGTGTGGTTCTTAGCATTATTAATCTAGTAGCCCTATATTATGATAATGATTGAGCTATTACACAGGCAAAGGCATTGTCATATGAGAAGCATAATTGCCTTATAGAGCGTTATTGTGAAAACCCGATAAATTATGATCTAAACAAAATAAAATATCGAATAGATTAAATAAAAGGATTTCAAGTATTGTAAATGAACACAATTGAATAAAAGATAAAGTGTTGTGGTGTATTTAAGTAAAAAGAGGAATTAAGTGACAAAAATAGAAATAAAAAGTAATGATGGTCAATGTGTAAATAAATAAAACCTAGACTATAAATACTCCAATTTTCTCTCTTTTAGCCGAGAGTCTGAAACCAAGAGAGGGAGAGAAATTGTGTGATTTGTCTACATAAATTCTTGTTAATTTCACTAATTAAAGTGAGTAATTAGAGTGATTAACTTAGTTAAACATCAAGAGGTGGTGATTTCAAGGTGGTGAGTGCTTTGGAAGAAGAAATTCAAGTTAGGGTTTGATGAGGGAAGAGAAGAAAACTTGATTTTTTCTTGCATTCTTTCCTTAAATCCTTATCAAAGTTAGGTAAATAACATGCTCCAAATGATTTATTCCTCTAATTTTATGTTTGATGAAGGATTATGTAGAATTGAAATTATGTGAAATTATAGGATTATGTTATAGATTATGGGAATGATATAAATTATGATTGAACCATGTTAGAATGCATGTACTAAGATTTGGGTAAGCATTTAATTTTAAATAAAAGAAACAAAAATTATTTCCTCCCCTTTTTTATTGAACTTTCGGCCAAAAGAGGAAATAATTAGGGGATTTGAGATTTTAATACAATTGTTTGGAAAATGTGGGAAGAAATAGGTTGATAAGTGTTATTATTATGAAAGGAGTTAGAGTTTTTCAAAGAGAAAAGAAAAAAAAATCTCTACTTCTTAAGGTTGATTTCGGTTAAAAGAAGAAAATTAGAAAAAAAATTGAGTTTTGATAATATTATTGAGAGATCTTGTCTTATTGAAGATAATTGATGTTCATAAGTTAATTTAAATAATGACTTTTGTAAATAAATAAATGAATGTTTTAGTTAAGTTTAATTAAGAGTGTTGAGTATATTCAACAAATATATAATTGGTATTGGAAATTTTACCAGTACCAATAAATGAAAATAACGTAGTAATTTGTGTTGGTACAAAGGAGGCTGCAGGACCTAACCAGCAACAAGGGATCTTTTCACGCACATAGACACCAGGTAGGTATTCGACATTTTGAAATAATTAATTAGTTTATTTTTATTGTAGAAGGAATTTTATAGATTGTAAATTCTAGTGCTGGTTACTGGAAATAATGCCCTGGTGAGTAGGCAAGCCTTGAAAAATTATTTCCTGGTTACTGGAAATAATGCCTTGGTGAATGGGCAAGCCTTGAAAAAATTATTTCCTGATGAATGGACAAGCCTTGAAAAATATTTCCTGGTTACTTGAAATAATGCCCTGTTGAATGGGCAAGCCTTGAAAATTATTTCCTGATTACTGGAGTTTATGTCTGGTTGAATGGCCATGTTAAGAAAAATTAATTTATGAATTAATGAGATAATCACACGATGTAAAATAGATTAATTGTAAAAATTTGAAGTTAAATATGCTTGTTTATGGGAGATACTCTTGATATTTTTATTTTAGTAGATTTATCTCTATGTCTAGAAGAGAATTTATGAAATTAGAAATTTCAAAAAGAAAATAAGACAATTTATTCAATGATATGAAAGTCACTTTAATGTATATGAATAATTAGTCCTTAATCAATTACTTATTGAAAGGTGCAATTTTTTAATCATGTTTAATGCGATTATATTTTTAGGTACATCGCACCCTCGATCTGGAAAGTATCTTGGATAAATAATTTTGTTATGTAATTAATGTAATTGGAAGAACTAAAATTTTGTTGTAATGTACTTCCATCTAAAAATTATAATGTTTAACTTATTATCTTATGTATGATGTAATTTATAATGTTATTATTATTAAATTGAATTATGGTTGGTTGTATATATATTTTATGAATTTATTAGCCTTTATCATAGTGTTCTATAGAAAATAGAATTGAGATATTGAAATATGCTTGAGTTTTGGAAGTTCAAATGATGGGACGAATATTGTGATTGATGTTACGGGTTGAGAAATGATTGAGTCGATAACTTGGTACCTAAAGAATACAAAGAAAACTCTACCAAAATTTCAGGAAAATATTACGCGCGCGCGCGCATACACACACACACACACACACACACACACACACACACACACACATATATATATATATATATATATATATATATATCATATATTTTGAGTTTGCAGTTGAGATTGTTACAGTTGCTATCAGAGCCCTGGTCTGGGTTCAGGAATGGAAAAAAAGGAGGGGTTTAATAAGTTTTTGACTTATCAGAATGGTTCGTACGAGGAAGGGTGCGATGACAGGAAAAGAGCTTGAGGAGAGGCAAGGAGAGGATCCATTAAAGGATACTGCTTCTCATATGCCACCAGAGCCTCAACGGTCGAGATTGGGAGAGTCGATGGGACTCAATCGTGACACTAAATTGAGACAAACAAAGGGGTTACAATTCGAGGGTTCAAACCAGTAGAGACAAAGAGTCATACCCCCAGCTGCAGCACCAGCATCTACAGCAGTCCTTACACAACATGCTAAACCTTTGTTCATAGCTCAGATAGTGAAAGCAGTGATCTAAGCAATGCCTAGTGCCTCGGCCCAATAATTTCACTAGCTCTAGCAGTGCAAGCAGCTCTAGTGCCTATGACAAAAGTTGATAGTGTAGTCACATTAGTGCAGATTGTAAAAAGCATGAGAGAACTTGGGTGTGAGCCTTTTTTAGGCGAACCGGACACCGAGATAGCGGGTATGTGGCTTCGTACAATTGAGGATACCCTAAATCGGATGCATGTAACAGAGGACTTGCGAGTGAACTGTGCCGCTCATCTACTTTCTAACATGGCACAGTCTTGGTTGGATACAATGAGGTCGAGGAGACCCGCATGATTTTAGATTTGGATTGAGTTTAAAGCGCAATTTGAACATTAGTTTTACTTCTCCTATCATCGTAAAATTAAGGAGCAGGAGTTTCTGGCTCTAAGACAAGGAGACATTTTTGTACTTGATTATGAGAGGAGGTTTCATGACCTCTCAATGTTTGCCTCGCATTATGTCCCTAGTGAGCACCATAGGGTGGAAAGGTTGAGGGATGGGTTGTGGCAAGAGCTGAGACAAAAGTTGATTACATTTAAGTTTGAGACTACTAGAGACCTTATTGAAGCAGTAAAGGCCCTAGAAGCTTGTATGAAAGAGGGCTAACAAGGCTAGCATAGTCTAGGCAAGCGGAAGGACACAGAGTACACCCTTAGCAGACCCTCTTTTCCAAAAAGGGGAAAGGACAGTATAGTCAGTTTAAAAACATGGGAGGTACATCGTTACATCAACTCAAACTACTAAAATGGGGCCAATAGGAGGCCAACCAAACCTCAAGGGAAATTTTTCCAGATGAGCATTATAACAGAGAATGATCACTTATCCCTTATGTGTTCAATGTGGGCAAAGGCACCTAGGGGATTGTTCTGCAACATCAAGGCAATGCTATATCTACCAAGGGGAGCATAAATAGAGGGACTGCTCACACTTAGGTCGAGGGTGTTATTATTGCGGGGGTCAGGGGCATTTCCGAAGAAATTGTCCTTGTAGGACTGAAATCACCCAAAATCAGCAGTAGGCTTAAAGTTAGCAGCAGTCTGTCACTGTGAATAGACCAACTAGACATGTTTTATCGGGGGCCAGTGGCAGTAAAGGCTAAACTCATGCCCAAGGTAATAGAATATAGGGGGCCCGAACCCAGGGTAAAGTATTTTACATGACATGGGAGGAGACCAAGGCCGCTTCTAACGTAATGGCAAGTACACTATAGTTGAATTCTCTGTATGTTCATGTATTGTTTGATCCGGGTGCCGCACACTCATTTGTTGCAAATAAACTTGTGGGAGAATTAGGAAAAAATCCATGCAGAGTAGAAAATGGGTTTATTATAAGCACTCCATTAAGTGAAACTATGAATATTGACCATATGTATAAGGGGGTCCAGATTAGTGTAAGCGGATATAAGTTAAAAGTAGATCTATTACCACTAGAATTACATGACTTCGATGTTATCTTAGGAATGGACTGGCTAAGTGTGAATAAGGCTTAAATGGACTGTTTCACAAAAACAATAACTCTTCAAGGGCCTAATGGTAGAAAGATAGTGTTTAGAGGGGGAGAAATGTCATCTCAAACTGTATTATCTCAGCTATGGTCGCTAGGAAAATGATTAAAAAGGGATGTGAGGCTTATCTTGCATATGTCTTAGAGACTAGAAGGGGAGATGTTCAAGAGTCAAATATTCCAATAGTGAGGGAATTTTCTGATGTATTTTCGAATGAACTGTCAGGAGTACCCTCAGAGAGAGAAGTAGAGGTCATTATTGATGTATTGCCTGGTACATCTCTGATAGCCCAATCATCGTATAGGATGACACCAGCTAAGTTGGCAGAACTGAAGATTCAACTACAAGAATTACTAAATAAAGGGTTCACATGTCCGAGTAATTCACCCTAGGGAGCTCTTGCGTTGTTTATGAAGAAAAAAGATGAGACCCTCCGACTTTGTATAGATTACAGACAATTAAACATGGTAACAATAAAGAACAAATATTCGCTTCCACGGATATATGATTTCTTTAATCGGCTAAAAGGGGCCAAAATGTTTTTGAAGATAGATCTGAGGTCGTGATACTATCAGTTGAGAATTAAGGAACTAGATATAGCAAAAACTGCATTTAGAACTCGATATGGACATTACAAGTTCTTAGTATTGTCGTTTGGGCTAACAAATGCACCAGCAGTGTTTATGGACTTAATGAATAGGGTCTTTCAACCATACCTAGACAAGTTTGTGGTGGTATTCATAGATTACATCCTCGTCTATTCAAAGTCATACTTGGAGCATGAACAATATTTGAGGCAAGTATTAATGACCTTAAAGGAGCATCAATTGTATGCCAAACTTAGCAAGTGCGAGTTCTGATTGAAGGAAGTGATTTTTGTAGGACATATTATATTAGCTGAAGGAATATCGGTGGATCCTAGAAAAGTTAAAGCAGTGTTGAAATGGGAAAGACCTACCAATATTACTGAAATTCATAGTTTCCTTGGGTTAGCAAGGTACTGTCGAAGATTTATCAAGGGATTTTCTACCATAGCCATTCCCATGACTCGGTTGACTCAGAAAGAGGCAAAGTGGGAGTGGACTACGGAATGTGAAGAAAGTTTTCAAGAACTGAATAAGAGACTCACTACTGCACCAGTGTTAACACTTCCATCAGGAACAAAGGATTGGTAGTTTATAGTGATGCATCGAAGAAGGGACTAAGGTGTGTGTTGATGCAACACGATAAAGTAATTACGTATGCCTCAAGACTGTTAAAGGCTCACGAGATCAATTACCCGATGTATGATTTAGAATTAGCAGCTGTAGTGTTTGCCTTAAGAGTTTGGAGGCATTATTTATATGGGTCTTGGGTTCAGATATTTACGGATCATAAGAGTTTGATGTATTTGATGACGCAAAAGGAATTAAATATGCTGCAAAGACGCTGGGTGGAATTGATAAAGGATTATGATTGTGTAATTGATTACCATCCGGGGAGAGCAAATATAGTTGCAGATGCTCTTAGTCGTAAGGTCATGACAGTAGATGCTCAATGGGGGGATTGGGATGAAAAAAATTGCTAGAGTTAAGAAAGATTGATGCCTAAATAGAGGCGGGATCGAATGAGTCATTAGTGGCTCAGTTAAAAATGAGGTCAACCCTTAGAGACAAAGTATTAGAAGCTTAGCAAGAAGAGTACTAGAAGCTCAGCAAGAAGATTTGGAAGTTTGTAAGATAAGGGAAAAGGTCAGGTCAGGTCAGGAATCGAGACGTCATTCCAAATCCAGAAAGATAGAATGGTAGTCCTTGAAAGATAAATGTATTTATCAGATGATTAAACACTGAAAATGGAAGTTTTATAGAAGGCTTATGAGTCGAGACTTGCAACACACCCTAGAAATACTAAAATGTACCGGGATTTAAAAGAATTTTATTAGTGGCCTAATATGAAGAAAGAAGTGGCTAAATATGTGGCTAAGTGTAGGGTTTGCCAGCAAGTAGAGGTGGAACACCAAAAACCAGCTAGACTTTTACAACCATTATTGATTCATGAGTGGAAGTGGGAAAATATCACAATGGACTTTAGGTTATTGTAGACCGATTAACTAAATTTGTACTTTTTTTGCCAATGAAAATGACAAACTCGGTGGAGAAATTGGCAAAATTTTATGTAAATGAAGTAGCAAGGTTACACGGTGTGCCAGTGTCAATAGTTTCAGATCGAGATCCAAGGTTTACCTCCCGATTATGACCAAGTGTTCAACGGGCTCTCGAAACGAAGTTAAATTTAAGCACCGCTTTTAATCCTCAGACTAATGGTCAATCTGAAAGGACTATCCAAATATTAGAGGATTTATTAAGAGCTTGTTTATTAGAGTTTGGGGTAAATTGGGAAGATCATCTACCACTGGTGGAATTCACTTACAACAACAGCTACCAGGCTACAATAAGAATGGCTCCCTATGAAGCCTTATATGGTAGAAGATGTCAGACGCTAGTGTGCTGGGAAGAATAGACAACTAATTGGACCAGAGCTGGTACAAATTACCTCATAAAAGATAAAGATCATAAGGAATAGAATGAAAGTGGCCCAAAATAGGCAGAAGAGTTATGCAGATAATAGGAGAAGACCCCTAAAGTTTGAAATTGGTGATAAAGTATTGTTAAAAGTAGCCCCGTGGAAACATGTATTAAGATTCGATATGAAAGGAAAACTAGCACCAAGGTATATTGGGCCTTTTGAGGTCACTAAAAGGATCAGGCTTGTAGCCTACAGATTAGCTCTACCTCTTTATCTGGCCAAAATCCATGATGTGTGACACAACTAAAGAGTTGGTGTTTTCTCTTAAGTGTAGGAGTGTCAAACTAATAAATAACCCGGGAAGAACGGGATCGAACCACAAGGAGGTTAACTGTATAAACTACAAATAAAAAAATAAATAATAACAGAAAAAGGAGTTGAAGAGAGCTTTGAGATGTGATATTGATATAAGGATTAAATAGGGGTAAAATAATTGTCAAGGTTAGAGGATCCACTACTGGTATTTCAAACAAGAATAGTATAAACTCTTTTTATTACTCAACTCGAAACCACACACAATGGAGGTTCCAATTGGATTATAAATTGTTAACATGATTACATTAGTTATCTTATTTGAATAATGTTAATACTTGTAAATGTTGTCAGGTATTCTACTTAGAAAATGAAAGTTAGACCTAATGCCTAGAACAAACTAGAAATCGACTAATAACATCAATAAGATAAAATTGTCCAACATGTTTGGCCAAAAACTCAGGAACTTCAACAAAATGAAATAAGCAATACAATATTGGCCTAAAAGACTAATGTCTAAAGGATAGGAAAATAAGGCAATTTCAAGTGTTCATTAAGAAATGGATAGTTCTATCAAAGAAACTAAGAAAACAATCCTAATAAAAAAAAGAACTACTTATTACATAACCAAATGATGGTTGAAAAACCTTAGGATAAATTTTTTGTCCATCATTCAATACAAATTGTTGTTATGTAACCTAGATTAGACACCATAAATATCTTCATTGGAAAGGAAGTTAAGCTCAAAGCAAAAAATGACATGATTGTTAATGTTGATAATTTTTTAAACGAGGAAACATTAGAAGAAGTGACTCATATCCTCTCATATGAAAATTCTCATACTAAGGAGGAAAAGGTTAGTTAATTTTCAATCTTGATGCAATAACTGGATGACTAAAACACAATTTAAGAAGCTAATAAATTAGAAACTCCTTTTAAAGACAAGTGACCATGATAATGTCATATCCATCAATATTATTTTTGCTCTCCCTTACTCTTTTGAGGCCAAACCTAACTTATTGCCTTATCTTAATAGTAACTAAAAAGATAGCCTTAAAAGAAAGGCAAAAATTATCAAGATTGATCGGTCAAAACATATAGATGACTAATAGAAAAAAATGGTGTTTTCTAAGCCAACAGTGGCTATAAGTCATCACCTTAAACTTTTGCAGATCACATCAAAATTCAATGGTGTACTAATGCATAGAGTTTTCATCAATAATTATGTAGCACTCAACATTGTGCCATTAACCCTAATCAAGATATTAGGTTTCTTGAATCATGTAAACATAATGGAAATGCTAATTTAAACATTTTTCTAAGAGTTTCAAGGATTTCATTAGACAAATCTAAGTTTGTTTAAGGTTTATATGAAGATTACTTGAAGATTATATCTTATGTTTTAGATTTGATCAACTTCTTTAAAGTTAGGTTATCGTAAACCACAAGTTGTCCAAGTATTCGACTTCTAATGGTAATCCATATAAACTACTAGTAAGAAATCTCTTAAAACTTTTTCTAGAATACAGTGATCGTTATATCTTTAAGTGGTAACTCTTTCTTTGTGTTTTCAGTTGTTTTTGTATCATTTATAACTTATATAGCTTTCTCAACAAAAAAATATGAGGCATATTATTCTATTTGTAGGGAAACTTGATAGCCCTATAAATAGTAAAATATGAATTTTCCCCATGAATAATATCACATATATTATTTCATGATAGTTTTATAAATTTATTCAATCAAGTCCCTACTTGATTTTTCTCAGTCTAAAATTGTAATCTCATGTATTAATTACATTTTAGTTTTCAATTTTTTTTTTTTTTTTGCAATCAAGTAACTTGATTAATTATTCTAATTTAATTTCTAACCAAGGATTTTTATGTGGGTGACCCATTATATTTTCTAATATATTAACTCAAATATAAATCACAATCCTAAATAAAACAGGATTAAATAAATTAAACAATGTAACTTATTATCAACTCAATAAATTGATTGATTTATATTTAAAGATCAAATACAATGTCTAGTAACATGTCATGATCCCTCAAATATTAGAAATTCATAAGTGGTTTGACTTAATTTTTTAGTGACAAGTTTATCCATGTAATAATAATTTTTTGATTTAGACATTATACCATGGAATGTGTCTACTTTGTTAAATCATGTTTATTCTCAACATTGTAGTCATTGATTTTTTTAATAAGATTTGAAAGCCTTTTTAAATCTCATTCCACCTTGTGTATAAATTTTATAATCAATATCATTCGATAATAGATGAAACATTTTTTCTAATTCATCTAGGAAGATAAATCATCTCTTAATCACTCAAATAACTTTATAGTTCATGTTAAATTTAATATCTATTTATTTTTTACCCTAGATTAGGACAACACATAATTAGGATAAAAGCATAACATTTCTTATATAAGATAACTTAGTGACATCAAGTCCAATGATCACATATACAATTGTCACTTGAGTCTTTCCATAAACATAAGTAATCTTTCATATGGAACTCTCATACAATTCAGTTCAATATACATGTCATTTAACGAGTACCTACATATTAGTTCTAGGTATCTCTCATACCTTAGTTTATAAAAATTATTGTTACCTTTCATAAAAGTAAAAACATAATGTGTATCAGTCTCAACAACTCTAATTAATATCTAGTCTTAATATAATATTGACCAGGAACAATGTTTTGATGCAATAGAAATCTAATAAATATAATTACTTTGAATATTAAAACTAAATAACGTATTTATTAATAATAAATATGTTTTTACATTAACAAAGTCAATGTCAAGTGTAATAAATTGATTAGCTACAAGGCATTAACACTAACAAAAGATTGGTCGCAAAATGTTTTATAAATGAAATTATAAAGTGGTTATAATTATTAAATTCCTATTGTATTAAATCATTTTTCATAAATGTTTTAAGTCAATGTTCTATTAAGATTGGATATTAATTAGAGATGTTGAGACCAATACATATTATGTTTTTTTTCTTTTATGAAAGGCAACAACTATTCTCATAAGTTGAGGTATAAAGGATACCTATAACTAATATATAGGTGCTTGTCAAAAGACATGTATATTGAACTTAATCGTATGAGGATTCTATATAAAAAGATCATTTGTATCTATAAAAAGTGATCCTTAGACTTGAAATCATTAAGTTATCTTACATAGAAAATGTTATGATTTTATCCAACTATATTTTACCTTAATTAAAGGTAAAAGATATTAGATGTAACATAAACTATATGAAGTTATATGAGTGATCAAGAGAGGATCCTTCACCCTAAATGAATTAGGAGAAATATTCCACATGTTCTAAAATAATATTGATTATAAAATTCTTACATAAAATGAAATGAGATTCGAAAAGATTTTTCAAATCTTATTCAAATAATTAATGACTAGGTGTTGAGAACAAATATGATTTGACAGAGTAGATAAACTCTATATTTGAATGTCCAAATCAGCTTGATAAAGTGATAATAATTAAACAGATAAATATATCACTGAAAGGTTAAGTCAAATAACTTATAAATTTTCTAATATTTAAAGAATCATGACGTGTAGATAAACATTGCACTTGATCTTCAAATATAAATCAATAAATTTATTGAATTGATAATAAGTTAATTTGTTTTAACTTATTTAATCTTATTTTGATTATAAATTTATTGAATTGATAATAAGTTAATTTGTTTTAACTTATTTAATCTTATTTTGATTATTATTATTATTTATATCTAGGCCAATATATTAAGAAATCTAATGGGTCACATATATAAAGAACCATTGGTAAAAAAAATTAACTAAGATGATTAATCGAGTATGATTTAATTGTAAATAAGTTCAGAAATTAAGGACTATAATGTAATTAATATAGGAGATTACAATTCTAGACTTATAAAAATCATGGAAATAATTATATAAATTTTAAAACTATCTTGAAATAATATATGTGATATTTTTCAGATAGTGAAGTGATGTTTTGCTATTTATAGGGTAATCAGGTTTTTTCCATAAATAGAATGTTGTGCCTCGTATTTTTAGTACATATTATATGATATAAAAACCCTTGCAAACATAAAAAGAAAGAGTTAGCACTAAAGGTATATCAATCCTTTCCTTTTAAAAAGAGTTTAGAAGATTTATGATCTGGTGGTTTATGTAGATTATTGTTAGAGGCTGAACAATTGAATGATTTATGATTTACAACAATTCATCCATGAAGAGTTGATTATACCTTAAAAACAAGAATTAATTTTCAAGTATTTTTTGTAAAACCTAAAATAACCCTAGATTGTCTAATGAGGACTTTGGAACTCTCAATAAAAAAATTTAATTTATTGGGTTGTGTTTATGCATTTTGAGAAACCCACACTATATTGTAAGAGTGTAGACAATGAAAACTCATCTCAAGACATGTCTAGTACTGGTTAATCCACTAGAATCTAAGAAAATGGTGGATTGTCTAGCTTTTCACAACTAAAAAGCTAACTTCTCTCTATTGTTTATACTAACTATTCATCTAATGTCATAGGGATGAATTTACTTGTATTTTTTTATAGAGGCATAACTATTGGCCTCTCAAATAGATATTCAATCTTGTCCCACTAAGCATGGCAATTTGTTGGTCACTCAAGTACTCTTCTTATCAATATGTTACTAGATATTGAGAAACTATACAATAAGAACTTAATCCTAAGATGAGATAAGTAACAACCTCATAAAATGAAGTGGAGTGTGGGGATTTAATATTTCGATCTCTATAGAGAAAGGAAAAAATGGGCCTATAAAGTAGACGAGAGAGATTACATGAATTAAAGTGAAAGAAAATAAATTAAAGTCATAAATAAAGTTGTAAAGAAAGCAATAAAAACCCTATAGAGAAAAAAGATAAATAAAATTATACTAAAAATTCATATATGGTACTCGCCATCATTTGTAATCACTATGTGAACCTATATATGTTGGTACCAAGTTTAAATTATATTTAAATATATAGATACTAATCTATATATATATTGGTATCAAGTAAGGAGATTTTATTGAATTCTAATATAAAATAAACTCCTTCTCTATTGATATCATATGAATCCTAAGATAATCTTATGACTTCTTATTAGTTATTCTACTGAGGACTCTTAGTCTATAAAGAACTAAGCTTTTTGGTTCTTCATGCATGTTTAAACTCTCGTGGTTGCTTATGACTCTAAGTGTTTGGTCCATTGATTCCTTAAATCTCCATATTAATTGTTACTCTTTCAATATAGTTGATTTCATTATACTCAATCGATTTTAGCTTTTTTTTTCTACTTGTTGTATATGTGTTTGATAACATAGTTAAAAGTATTTTTTTATCTAATGCTATGTTAGATGATTTTTAATGATTTTAACATTTTGATATGAAAAATCATCTAATAAATATCAAATTCAATCCAATTGTGTTTTGAGAATTGTTCAACTAGAATATTAAAAAGTGTTGTGATTTTTTAAGATAGTTATTATGTTATGTTTTGTAGTTGGCTTAAGGTTCCTCTAAATAATATTAGGTGAAAGAAATTACAAAGTGTGATGACTATAGACCATTATTGTTATACCTTAGGATCATTATTGTTATACCTTAGGTTTGGTCAAGTAAATAACTCGAGTCACTAAATTATGAGGTCAACTTTTAAGTCGCTTGCTCAATTTATTTATTTTTATCAGGTCATTATCTGATAAACTAATCAATCTATTTTTTTAATGAGAAACTAACATAGTATTACCATATTTCAACTAGATCAACTAGGTTTGCTCAGGTCTAGGTTAAATTTTGAGTTATTAAATTTTTAAGTTTATTAATTGAATCAAATTGAATTTAACAATTATGATACAAGCACAAAAAATAAATAAGAAAGCAAGGTAGCCAAAATCTAGCATTAGACCAGCCATACGCTAATCAACAAAAGCGAGCACAGAGACACGTATGTATGATAATTACCTAAAGAGTCAGTGCGCCAACACACCTCCTTCACTATGTAATCAGCGAAGGAGTGCTTTTTTTTTAATTTTATTTTTTAATTTATTTATTTATATAAATTATTTTGATTTTTTATTATAAGATTATTACAATCTCAAACAAATATCTTAATATTTGATTTATACTTAATTTTATGAGTATTTATTTTTGTTATTTAGAATTAAGTTAAAATTAATTTTAAAAAACAAAGTTATTAAAAATTAAATCTAATAGAGTCAATTTCACTGATCATTATTTTAGTTAGTTAAACTATAAAGACTGAATTGATTCAATATGTCAATGTCTTAATATTAAATAAAAAAACCAGTTTGATTTTTTAAAAAGTCAAATATGTATTTTCTTGGTTGTTCATGTTATAATTAGACTAGTTTACTTGGTTAGGTTATGTAGAAGACACTTTAATATAGTTTAATTTTAAACCTGGATTAAGCAATAATTCAATTTGAATAATTTCAAAATTATAATATTAAATTAAGTTTAAGAACTTGTTTTACATTATAATAAAGATTAATTTTTAAAATATTTTTTATTTAGAAATGTCTTAAAATAATTTTTTTATTTTTTAAAATTTATTTTTGATATCAGGATATCAAAACAATTCAAAAAAATTTTAAAAAGTTAATTTTAAATTAAATTTTTTTTAACTTTTTAGCAAAACAGTATTTTGATTACAATATCAATCACGATCGAATAATAATCGAAAAACTTTTCTATAACGTGAATTTTTTTTTTTTTTTTGTATGTTCATAAAATTTATGTCCTGTAAACTAACAGCGAACTACAAACAAACTCTCAGTTGTGACTTTGCTCTCTTCCTCATTGGTTTCATCGACTGGGCCTTTTTGTGCGTCTTTTCCAATCATTCTTCTTCTGCTTCCTCACCCTCTCCTCCCACTCCTGCCCCCAGACCCAACACAACTCATTTGTCGGTCTCCCCAAATACATATCGTAATAAGCTATCTTTGTCTGTCTCCAACTTGAATCACTGGTCTCTCTCTCTAAGCAAGGCAAAAGCAAAAGCAAAAGCAAGCAATGGCTTCTTCACTATCAACCACAGCTTCTGCTTCTATGGTGACCAAAAGCGCCGCCATTTTGCCTCACTACAACACTCACAGCTTATCCACCCAGTCGTTTCGGCTCTCTCAGAAACCAAAGCTCCGATTTCTTGCTAAGGTGATATAAATCCTCTCTCAAATCTTTCTCCTTTTTCTTCGTCATCTTCTTCTACTACTCTTTTTCCTACCATTTTGCAATTTGGGCTTCTGGGGTTAGCCTAATTACTGCTGAAAATGTAGAAAGTGAAGTAGTTGGGATTCTTAAAAGAAAATTGTTTTGATGCGAAGTTAATTTTGAGTGACTGAAATAAATTTCGAATTTAATTCTATATTTTGCATTATGATTTATTTATTCTCTAATTCTTGATTTTTGTTTCATAGATAACCCATTGATGAATGGATTGTTGTTTTCAAGATTCTTAGACTTTTGCACCTTCATCTCACTACATCGTCCAAATTACATAGATTACTATGAACTTGCAGTGGGTTTATCTTGTCAGTTATCAGTTCGTATAGAATATAAACAGTAGATGCTTTAAAGATAACAAGGAGTGAACTTGCTATTCATTCCGTGGTTACTTCTTTTTTTCTTTGGTTTTAGCAGTAAAGGTATCCTTGGGACTTCTTTGTGCACTGAGACTTACCTCCGTTGGATCTTAAGGTGGTCATCCACACTCAGACTCGCATTCACAAGAAATTATTTTCTTGCGGTCTCCCCAAAGATTTGAACTCCAAATGATAACGTGGGAAGCAAATCTTGGTCAAATGCATGTAATTTATTTCAATAAATGATAGATTCATATCACTGTCCACATTTTGTCACTAGCATGAGAGCATCAACATTGTAGGTAAATATGGATAACTTGCGTCAGACATCTACCTTTTTGTTTGTTAGCTGGATTTCCCATTCAAGAGAAAGAATATCCCTTTGGTTTGGAAATCGTTTCTAGGCCTCCACCTATAGCCTGTAATGGCATGAATACATTAGTTTTGGGTACTTTGATTTTTTTTTTTCCTGGATAATTTGGTGGAGGTAAGACTCACACTTGTAACCTCCTCTTTTGATGTAGGTGCAACTACCAGTTAAGCTATGCCTTAGGAAAAAAAAATTTCATTGTTTTCAGCTTGCAAATTAAAATATTACATTACATTATTACCCTTTAGTTACATTTCATCAGACATTGGAGCAAAATCATGGTACAAACTATCTCTTGCATGTGTTTTATATGCCTCAGATTGTTAAAAATAGAAAATTATGCGAAGCCTTGGTCAATTTGTAATTTTGATTCAGACAATGGTTTCCTTCCTTTCACTTTCGACGTAAAAAACTTGAGAGGGCACAGATTAATTTACAAACTCACAATGTGGCTGGAGTAACTTTTGAAGCAAACTTGAATAGGGACTATATGATCAATATAAGCTTTAATAGATGGGAAGTGTCTAGCTTTAATCGTCACTATAAACTTTCAAGCGAACTTGGGTAGTGACTATATATAGTCACCATGTTTGGGTCAGGTGCACTATATTTTGTTGAGTCCAAATGCCCTCTTACCGAAATCTGAAACTACTCGCTGCATTCTAAACTTTGATATAGAGATGTAGTATTGAGAGACTGAAACTTGTTTCCACTATGTTGTAGGGTTTGCAGCCTACTCGTAATGGTACATATTTGGTGAAAGCTCAATTGAATGAGGTAAGCTTCTTTCAATGGTTTTCTTTAGAGGATCTGTTTTCAAATTTTTGTTCCTTCCTGGACAAGCTTTTGGGATCATCTGTTGCCTTCAAGGTTGCTGTGGATGGATCCTCAAATGCTGCAGCCTCAACTCTTGCCAAATCTGAAGTACCATTGCAGGAAGCGAAGGATGCCAAGCCATCAAATGAACCTTCACCTCCCTCTTTGGCTACAGAGGAGTCAATCTCTGAATTTATTTCCCAAGTTTCAAGTCTTGTGAAGTGAGTGACCTCAACATTATAATGATGCATATAATCCTTGTTTTATTGTATATGATAACAAATATGTTTTTCATCTTCAATTCAGGCTTGTTGATTCAAGAGATATTGTGGAACTGCAGTTGAAACAACTTGATTGTGAACTTTTAATCAGAAAAAAGGAGGCTTTGCCTTTGCCACCATCCCATTCTCCAGTTGTTATGATGCATCCACCTCCACCTCCACCTCCACCAGTAATGCCAGCAGCCACACCTGCAGCTTCTACTGCAGCTCCTGCCGCTGCTTCTAGTCCATCACCTTCTGCCATATCACCATCTCCTCCTTCCAAATCAGTCAAGACCCTTCCACCACTCAAATGCCCTATGGCTGGCACATTTTACAGAAGCCCTGCACCAGGTGAACCGTCATTTGTAAAGGTGTGTTATCTGTACTTAGCTGTTGCATTTTATTTGAACAATGCTTCCTTTATAATTGACATGTTGTCTATATTGGTGCTCTTTTTGTTGTTGATTCCTTTTAATACAGGTTGGAGACAAAGTGCAGAAGGGGCAGGTTGTATGCATCATTGAAGCCATGAAATTGATGAACGAAATAGAGGTAAGTTTTGTATTTCTTCTGCATTTAGTCTTTATAGGAGATACTTGTAATACTTTTATCTTTCATATGCTGGCTTGTCCTTTGCTTTCTTTGTATTGATGTAGAATGGCTACAAGAAATTGAGGGGAAATGATAGAAAACCTAGAATCTAACAGGCCAAATCTTTCAATTCTACAAAAGAGCTTTCTGAATCTCTTAAAATTGACAAGAAGATTCTGAAACTTGAATTTTTATTCATCATAATCTTTCCTACCAAAATAAGAACTATAATTTCAACAAAATAAACATTCTAATAATAATAAGGAAAAGAATAAAGAGAGGATGTTCTCAAGTATGATTATTTGTCCTAGCTGTGGATGATTTTGAAACTCACCCCAAATCAATTCTTAGTTTGCTTTTTGGAAATCACATCTGATGGCTTGGAGGTACATTTGTATTTAAGAATGAGTGCACGGCAGCCAAACCCTGAAAATTGCAAATAAGAAAACTTTCAAAAACTGATAGAATTACGTGATTAATAAAATTACAAGTAATTTGGACATGCTATTATCCAGCATCATATGCCCTGGTTGAATCAGGAAATCTGATGATACTGTTCAAAAGCATAATGATATTCTATGTGGGATAGCTTTGGATAGGTGATGATGCATGTAAGGGTTCCATGGGATTGAAGAGTGTTTAATTTTAATATTTGAGTTTCAAGTTTTACTCTGTTAACTTTCCCCCAGCGGCATGATACATCTTTATCTATAAGAATTTCAGAGGCTGTCCATCGGTGTGGTTCCATGCCTGTAATTTCTTTCTGACTTATCCTTTTGCAAACTACAGCTTCTTCCCTGCCATCCTCTCTGAGAAGAGAAGAAAAACGAAAAGAAATGATCTCTCCTGCTCTTAATGTCACTAATCATTATTTATGGATATAAAGAAATGATCTCTCCTGCTCTTAATGTCACTAATCATTATTTATGGATATCATGATTTACTCTAATGATAGTGATTTGGGAACCATTTTCCTCAATTCTGTTCTTTTTTACATCTCTACCTAATTCTGCTGCATTATAATCTGCCCTTTAGGCAGATCAAACGGGAACCATAGTGGAGATCCTTGCTGAAGATGGCAAGCCAGTCAGTGTTGATACAGTAAGTTTCCTTGGCAAACTCTTCCAAGAAAAAAAAATAAAGAAAGAAAGAAAAGTAATGTGGATTCATTCGTTGCATTTTAGTTTATGCCTTCTTTAAATGGTCCCCTGCAGCCTCTATTGGTGATTGAACCATGAAGTACTATTGTTGAGTAGGCAACTAAGAGAAACAAGTGCAACTTAGAAGGCAAGTGCAGCTGTTAGCAATATGAGTGCAATTCTTGGTAATGTGAGATTCGGCATTGTTATTTTGTGCTAATGTTTTGTTTGAAATGAGCAGTTAGGTAGAGATGAAAATTACTTATTCTTATGTGAATTATTTGTTACTGAATCTTTATTGCTCCAACTGAGAATAATTTTATCATTCCATATTTGCATATCTTATACTAGTTGCTAGTTCATCAGTGAAGAATTGTAGGCTGATCAGATCCATGCAATTTGGACTGCATGCATTGATACCGGGTTAGCTAGCACTTCTGTATTGTGCTGCCTGCCGACCTCCCTTGGAGTGCTTGTAGCTGGCATAGCACGTGCATATATGCCTTCCATTCTCTAGCTCTTTGATGCTTTTGTACTGATTTTGAAACTTTTGAACAAATTCATGAATTCCTTGACCTTCCAAAATTTGTCTACACTCCATGCTCCTCATGCCCAAATTTTTTAAAAATAAATATTGAGATAAAAGAGAGGGAGATAGTTGAGAAAGAAATGTTTTTGGTTGCGGAGATGAAGACAACTATTTTATTAATATTCCATCCTTCTAAAACGGAGGAAAGGAGCGAGGGAGACGGGGAGACAACCAATTTAGTTTTTTTTCCACAAATATTCCTTTAATTATTTTATAATTTCATTTTTTTTATTTTAATAATCTTCAAATGTGTTTTATTAGACATGCACACCATGCATGTTAATTCTAATCTTAAAAATACTTTTTAAGAATGTAATTGTTTAAAAATTTTGGTTTTTTATCATTTCATCAAATTAATAGGAAAAAAAAATGTATTAAAATAGCCTATAAAATATTTTGAACAATTTAATAATTTATAATAATTAAAAAAATGAATGAATTAAAGTAAATTAATTTTCTAATAAATTGAATAAAATTAATTATCAAAAGTGGGTTTCATTAAAAAGTATTAGAAGAACTTTTCGTAACCGAACGAGTTAGTTTTAAACATTATAAGATGAAATTATTATTATCTTGTATTTTTAATAATGTTAGATAAGTATTTTATTTCATAAATGATTGTTTAATTATTTATTTTATTTGGAGAAATGATATGATGACTAAGTAAATCATAATTTGATTATTTTATCTTCTTAGCAATGAATTTTTTTTACAATGATAACAAATTTTTTTAATGTGATTTTGATTAATGGAGAAATTATTATTTTTAAGTTAGTTTTAAAAAAAATAAAGTTTATTATAAACTAAAATGAAAATAATGATCTTTATTTATTGTTTCAAGCATGGCAAGATTCATGGTAATACAAATTAAGCGTTTTTTTTTCTCTCTCGCAATTTGTTATGTCTGCTCCTACTCAATCAAACACAACATAGAAACCATTATCAAACATAACTCTACATTTGCTTTCAGTTCTGTCCTATTCTCTATTTCTTGATTATGTTTGTTTTTTCTATCTCAAAATAGTAATAAAACTAGGTTTTTTGGCCTATACTGTGCTGCCAAAAATTAAGGCACAATAACTAAATAGACTTTATGGTTAGAGATTGGATACATCAAAAGAAAGATAAAATCATCCTAAAACATCTAGGCAAGCTGCTACGTACTTTTATATTGTAAGAAAATCATTTTTCAAATCATCATTTGTATTGAATTGTCTAATGTATTAAGTTCGTATGATTATTAAGATAAAATCTAACCAAACCTTACAATAAAGAGGTTTTACTTGTTTATCTGGACTCATAAAGTGTGTTTTTCAGAAAGGTGGGGTTTAGGTGAATCCAAAAAAAAAATTCTTATCAATTAATATGTCTTCTGAATTGATTTTTTTATAAGGCTACCAATAGAAAAGATTTTATATTTTGTAATTCTGCCACACAAATTGGCCTTAGTTACCTTATATGATGGAGATAATTCATCATGGTATATGGACCCCTCAAGGATTTCATAGCAGGACGAGTACTGAACATTAACTCATATCAGGTAGCTTAGCCAGTTAAAACATGAACTTCAAAAAAAATAAACTAAATAATTTACAATGAAAGAAATAAACTAAATATTGAATCCTGCATTCTTGTGGTTGCTATATATGGATAATTTATTTTATTATTAATATAATAATAAACCTTGTCTTTTAAAAAATTTTAATTTAGTGTCAACAACAGTTTAGAAAATAAATCTGTATGTGACAACACCAAGAATCATTATTCTTATGAGTTTTTACATTTTTATAGATAGATTGTGCAAAGTATATTTATGTTAGTTTAAATATATTTAAACTTAACCAAATTGCAAATTTACAAGATAGATTTTTAACCAATTAAAGCTAGATATTCTTAACTTCTTTTAATAATATTAAGATTTGGAAGAAAAAAAAAGTATCAGATGAACTTAGTTCATTGTCTAAAACCTGGACCAATCAATAAAACTCTTAAAAATTATTAAATTTATATGAACAATTTATGGATGATATTTAGAATGTTAATATTTTTAATTTAAAAGAATATTCATAATTTCATATGGAATGAAATAATTAATAATGCATCAATGGTGTGTATACTTAGTAAAATGGTAAGCATCAATAAAATAATTAATAAAATGATAGGTATTAAATAATTTAATAATGGCAAGCATGATATTAAATGGATAAGATAGATGTGGACTCGTGCTATGCTGTAGGGTTATACTATTATTATTTTTTTAATTAAAAAAATGATGTTTAAAAAAAATCAAAATTCCTTTGAAAAACAAAACCCTATAAAAAAGACAGAGTTAACCTGAGTTAACCCGTCAAACTCGTAACTCATGTCATGAGATTAGGATAACTCGAAAGAAAAGAAAATAAAGAAAACTACAAAGCTCAATTTAAAAAAAAAAAACAATTTGAATGATGAAATCAGAAAATAAAATAAGTAAAAAAATCGTGTCGAACCGCTTTAACTTTTCAAACTCATAACTCAGGTCATTAAACCACAAGCACCCCACATGGAAAAACCACAAGGCTCAATTTCTAGCGAATCAAATATTGAATGGTGAAATTAAAATGAAAATAACTATACAAAAAGTTCCATGGTAAAAAAAATTACAATTAAAAGAATAAAAATCAATATTGAAATAAAAAATAAATTAGAGAACAACTAAAGTTTATTTTATTAAAGGGTGAAATTAAAAAGAAAAATCAATTTAACGAAAGGACAATTCAAAGAATGTGGATCAAATTGAAACAAAAGGTAAATTAGTGGACAACTACAAGTTTTTTGATTGAACGGTGAAATTAAAAAGAGAAATCAATTTAACAAAAGAATCCAAAAAAATAATTAAAATAATGAGAACCAAATTGAAAAAATAACATATCACAAATTAGAATTGAAAGATGAAATTGAAAAAAAAAATTTAAAAAAGGACCAAAAACAAAAAATCAAAATCAAAAGAATAAGAACTGAAATTGAAATCTCAATAAATAAAGAGGCAACTCTAAAATTTTGCACGGCCAACACGAATTTTAAAGGAATAAGTAAGGACTTGATTGAGTTAATTTCTAAAATTATCCTGAATTAATATATGGATATTGTTCAAGGGGCAAATCGATATTTTATCTATTTATAGAGTTTTTTAGATTTCCATGTAAATAGTAAGTTATGTCTCTTATTTTTTAATAGTTGTCTGTTATACAAAAAAAAACTGCGTAATTCACATAATAGAGAGCTAACATTCTAGGCATAGCAATCATTCTTTTCTAAATAGAAATTTAGGAGATTTCTCACTAATAATTCATGTGTATTACCATTAGAGGCCGGACAAGTGAACAGCTCGTGGTTTGCAACAACTTAACCTTTAAATAATTATTCAAAGTCGAATAAGATCGTATCTTCAGGTAATAAATCTATAAACAACTCTAAATTTATCTAATTAAATTTTAGAGACTTCCAAATAATTTTATGTTATTTCATTACAATAACTTTAAATTTTTAGTTTTTGTTAATTCCCGTGATTTTAATAACTTTCCAACATGATTGATACGGCGTCACTCTGTATATAATTTTAGTATAAGGAATTAAATGTCTCTTTGGTATGTATTGTTGTGCTTTTAAAGTACAACTATTTTAGATTTAAAATGATTTTGCTTTGGTTTTGAAACAAAACAGGGCTCCTCCTGCTTTTAATAAAAAGCATCTTAATGGGTCCCTTTTTTTTCAATAAAGCATATCAATTTCTTTTCAGAATTTTATTCTCTATCAATTAGCCCTCGATGTTTCACTCATTTATCAATAAGCCCTTTATGTCTATATCCATTAGCAAAACTAACAAATGTGTCACGGGGTGTTTAAGAATGTAATAGCGATTGTTTTTAAAGTGTTTTTTACTTGGAAATTCTTTAAAATTTTTATTTTTTAAAATTTATTTTTGACATTATCACATTAAAATAATCCAAAAACACTACAAAAATTAATTTAAAACAAAAAAATAAATTTTAATGAAAGCATGTTGAAACTTAATGCCAAACACTTTTTCTGATTTTTCAATTAACTCTAAAAAAATTCCAATTATTCATTTTAAAGATTACAGATAAAATCTTACTTGTAAGAAAATTCACTTGAAAACGGAGTACCAATAATATAATAAATGAATTTTGATCAAAAGAAAAGAAATATAAGCTAAAGTTCAGTACAATAGTTTTACAATATTTAATTAATAAAATCATAAAATATTAGAAAAAACAAAGCCAAATTTACTTTTAATTGATCCAGTAAAAAAATTATAGTTCATTTTTTATTCTAGAAAAAAAAACTTGAACATGCTAATTGTTAATTTTATGATTTAGAAAAAAAAATTAAATTAATATTAAAATCAAATTTACATGAATTTTATGTGATCTTCCTTCTGTCTCCTCCATTTTTTTTGCGCTCCGTTTTAACTTAACTTTCTCAATAGATATTTAACATATAATTGATTTTTAAAATATTTTTATTTGAAAATATATTAAAATAATATTTTTTTTATTTTAAAAAAATTATTTTTAATATTAAATATCAAAATGATCCAAAAACACCATAAAAATTAATTTAAAACAAAAAAAAATATTTAAAAAATTATTATTTTTTAATTTCTTTTAAAATAAAAAAACAAACTGCCTCCTCTTACTGTCGTGGATCAAAAACCAATGGAGACAATCTTCACATTCTACGACCAAGTCTTTTATGGCTGTCCTTGCACAAACTCTCTTCTTAACTTTTTTTTTTTTTTTTCTTCCTTGATTTAGTGCAACCAAACCGAATAAATTGTTGATTATTGATTTTTTTTTCTTTTTTGAAATGAACTATATATAAAATATGTATTCATTATAATTTAGTGAAGTTGGGGTATTTAATGATTTTAAAGGTCGAAGTTTAAAGAACCTCATTGAACTTTGTTTTGCAATTGTTTTAGTTGAATAAAATTCATAATAATTTTATTTTTCATGATTTTTCTTCTCTTTTTAGTAAGGTTTTTTTAAAATAAAATTTTCTAAATATATGTTTAAAGAAAAAAGTTTTAGGGAGTTAACTGATAAACTAACTATATGAAGAGTAAAATAAAATTAACTATATGATATAAATAAAATATTTTTAATATGTTACCATTGTTATTGGTCATTTTATATTCAATACAACCATTTATAAGTATAACATATTAACCATAATATCAAATAATAGACTCAAAATATTTATAGTATGAACCATTTCATTTCAAATCATAGAAGGTAGATCCTATCATAATATGAACAATTTTTTTGTCAAGGTGACCACACCTTGACCGAGATTTACTCTATTTTCATTAGTTTAAATTTAAAGATTTATTTTTTTCGACTTGTATGTTAAAAAATAATATTCAGAAATGGTTTAAAGTTCGAATCTTATAATATGACATATTAACCATAATATCAAATAATAGACTCAAAATATTTATAGTATGAACCATTTCATTTCAAATCATAGAAGGTAGATCCTATCATAGTATGAACCATTTTTTTGTCAAGGTGACCACACCTTGACCGAGATTTACTCTATTTTCATTAGTTTAAATTTAAAGATTTATTTTTTTCAACTTGTATGTTAAAAAATAATATAAAATTATATTTAAGTAGCTTACCACTCATTGATGAAATGGTTTAAAGTTCGAATCTTACACCTAATTCTTTCTAATTAAAATAAGGTTCCAACATAATTAAAATTAGATTTCAATATAAGATAATGTTGAAGAAATAGGTGTGTTAGAGCATGCTTCCTAAATAAGGTGTTCGATGGACCTTTGGAAAGGAATTGTGAGTAAAGATGGACAGCATTGGGGACGAGGCAAATCAATCAAATCTCTTTCCACTCTTCTAATCATGTCTTTAAGTTTTATGTCCAAGCCGTCCTGTTTGCTTTTTCTCTCTTTTTTTTTCTCTTCAAAACATGTTGAGAGCTCTCCTCCTTTGTCCCGACTTGAAGGAGATGTCCCTACAAAAAGGTAAACACGCCCTGTCAAGTTTCAATACAGCCCTTGGTAGACATTTTGTTTAATAAATGATCATTTCTCCTATATTTTAGTAATATCTAGCTAGTATGATAATTATCTTTTAAAATGTAATTTTCATTTGTTACACATCTCCCATCCACGAGATTCCAGAAAGGGGTTTTACGATGAGTTGAATCTTTGATTTGTCAGCCATTGTCAGCATCACATTTTTACAAGAGAACAATGACCAAATGAGAAGGTTTTCAGCCGCTACCTTTACTGTGTCGTCACACTCTTCGCTAGATTGCGTGGCTGGTCAACATTGTAACCCCTTAGAACAGTCAGATGATATGCCAGTAACTGCACCAAGAAAAGGAAGTCAGGTTGCTGACGCATCTGGTAATGCTTAATGCAAATAGACAAGGTCTGGCAGATTTGTAAAGGAGAGCATATGGATTGTTATGAATGAAAGGAAAAAAAGAAAATATTAAGTTCTTGCATAATATATACTTTCATGCATCACAAAAACATGCATTCATGACCATCATTTGATGATACTGATTTTCTAAAGGAAGTTCAGAGTTAAGATAGACCGCTGAAAGAAGGTATCTGGCAATTGGCACATAAATCAACCTAAGCAAGCCATGGCCCGAATGGCGAGGATAGAAGCACAGGCATCATGCTGTTTCCGTCAGCCCATCTACGTGCAAAGGTGATACGACCCGCCCTTGGAGCCACAGATTGAATGGCTGGGATATAAATACTACTTGACATGAGATGCCCTTGCACAGTTTACTAAATGACAAGTCAGTGAATTTAGCTACTGATCATTCCGAATTAAAGTGGACTGATTATTCCTAATCAAACACACGAACATGCATGCACATGTATACTTTCATTAATGAACAAATGCCAACGGTAGTAGGAATACCTGCAAAGGAACTATATTAATTACAGGTTGAAGACAATCCTCAACCTGTGGAACTTCAATTACTCTACCAAATCCTCCAGGGCATGCAGACACAGCATCACCTTTTGAACACATGACTATTAAGCGACCTTTGCGGGCATGAAGTTGCTGAATGACTGACTGTTGCTTGCTGTCAGACCACTAAAAGGAGTCAGTATCAAACACATGAAAAATATTTGATGGGGAAGCATTCAATACGTATAAAACAACAAACCTAAAGCAGGAATCGCGAGTAGCAATGACAATAATAGTAAGATTCTCATCAACTAATGCCAAAGGACCATGTTTCATTTCACCAGCAAGCATTCCTTCACTGTGCATAAGTGCTACTTCCTTAACCTTTAAGGCACCCTCCAAAGCCGTTGCATAGTTGTATCCTCTCCCAAACACAAGAAGAGACTGCTCCGCAATCAAAAGTTTTGCAAGATCCTTCATTTCCTGGTCAAGCTTCAGGACCTCCCTGACCTTGTCTGCAAAAAATCAAGACTTAAATATATAGTTTGGGACACAAAAAGGTAGACTATGACAATATATGGAAAAAAAAAATGAAAATAAAAATCAGAAACTTACTTGGCAAGTCAAATAGACCATCTATTATAGCCTCTCTTCTCATTTGACTAGAAATTGCATCACCTCCGATTGCTAGGGCTAACATGGCCATCACTACTATCTGACTTGTGTATGCCTGTTGATAGCAGTGACAACATGGTTAGGCACTGATAGTAAATGAGATGAACAAAAACAAATAAATTCAAAGCCATCACCTTGGTGCTTGCCACGCCTATTTCGGCGCCTGCATTTATATGAACACCACAATGTGTACGCCTAGCTATTGCACTGCCAACAGTGTTTGTTATGCCTACACACAATGCACCATTTTCTAAAGCATATTCCAACGCCTGTAATGTATCTGCAGTTTCACCAGACTGGCTCACAAAGACTGCTGTATCTTCTCTGTATATAGGACCTTGACGATCCAACAGATCACTTGCAATTTCCATAGTGACAGGGACACCTATGTTTTTACATGCAGCAAACCAGGAAAATTGAAAAAAATAAGCAGTACAAACAAATTATGATTTTGCAAAATTTACTGTGCCAAACAAGACTCACCAGAAAGTTCTTCCAGGATGGGTCTAGCAGCTAGAGCAGCATTATAGCTTGTACCACAACCAATGAAAACAATACGTCGACTCCTTCTAATTGTTTTAAAGTGATCCTTGAGTCCACCTAAAAGAACAGTCTTGGCTTTGCAGGAGCCTCCACGTATAAGCCTCCCCCTCATGGTGGTTTTTAGAGATTCTGGCTGTTCATGGATTTCTTTCTGCATGTAATGTTCATAGTTTCCTTTGTTTATTTGTTCAACTTCCATCTCAAGAACAGATAATGCACGTTGCACTGATGCAGGTCTAGAGAGGGAACCTCCATGTCTTCCCTTGTCATTGTCAAACTTCAGGATTGACACATTTCCATCCTGGGATAATTATCAACATTGCAGGTTACAAAAAGAAATTGGCTCTATAACAGGACTACTTAATTAGATTGTAATGAATGCAAGAGTCAATTTTCCAGCATATATTGGTTATTTTGACCTATTATTTACACGGTAAGTAATTGCGTATCTCAAGGAAAAAGTAGAGACAATTTTCAAGAAGAAAGTACCAAGTCATGACTCTACATTCCAAAGAGACATGCATATTATTGCCAAGTACATTCCAGTAAATTATGTATTTGCAGCATCACCAAAGCATATCTTCTCTAGAAACGAATATTTGAATAATAGCTGAATTGATTTTTTGAGGAAACAGGGAGCATTCTGCCTCAAATCAACTTGGTTCTAAAAAGGGCTTTAATGAAGTAACAGAGTTTTAAGGGTGTTGGTGAATGAACAAAGAATTGTTTACCAACTGGATGTTTCAATGCTTTAAAATTTTCCTGATTAAATGATGAACGAAGCAGAAGGGCATGCATTGATTAAGAGGTTGAAAGGTTGATAGCATCTTTTACAAGCTATAACCGCATGAAGCTGACTCTTTCATCTCCCATATCCTTAACTGGGGCCTCATATATCTATCACTTGATATATGTACACCAAGTTTTTATGTGGATGAGCTAAAAGCAGAAAGAATAAAAATAATGCACTCCAACTCAAAGAGGACAGCCTAATGCAGAGAAAGGGTAAAGCAACAAAATTAAATTGGTTATTGGTCAAAGTTTCGATGACCTACATCTAAAAGTGTAAAAGGCCTTGTCTTTCATTCTTTTCAAATAGATAAATGATGAATAAATCATGGTATAAAAGATTTCATAGACGTTGACCTTGTTGATGAATATCATGCAGCAGCAAGAGGGGAAAACAACTACCCTGTGCTATAAAGAAAAAACCCCATCATATGAAAACCAAACGAGATCCTTTGATGTGCTGGAAAAAACACGAAAAGAGAAATAAAAAGGAGACCATGATTGCAGGTACCATATATACCACAAACTCAACCATAAGGCCACAATATCTAATCTTCTGAATGGATGAAAGATGAGCTCTATAAAACATGATCAAAAAGATCTTGTCATTCTTACAAGGCTCCTTTGCTAGCAGTGGTTATCAGACCATAATTAAATGAAGAATGAAAGTATGGGCAATAATAAAGGCAATGAGTGTCTGAAATTTACATCTACCACGATGAACAAAACCATCTTTGACAAAATAACTGTTCTCTGCTATTCTTCCCGACCCAGACTATGATCAATATTAAAGCCTTGTCTGACTTGACCAAATTTGTGTAAACTAAGGTCAGAGAGTGTGCACAAAAAATATGAGGTCTTATCCACTTTGACCCATTTCTATGGAGCCTGTCATCAAAAAGCTCCACAGAATATGGATCTTAAATCCTCCCTGTAGAGGCCAATAACTCTACTCAGCTTTCCGGTGTGGGATTTGAACTAGGGTTCCATGCACAATTTCCATTTGCAACTACCATCCCTAATTCTCAGTTTCAAGGGTGCATTAATACAATAAAATAACCACAAAGTCAGGGAGGAAGGAGAAAGAGGGGGGAAAGTTAAGGAGACAAACAGTAAGGGGTAAGAAAAAAGTAATCAATGGCATTGCTAATGTCATCATAAATACTCCTTCATCGGAAACACCTGCTCCAAAAATATATAGGTGATCTAATATAGGTATTGAAAACCATAACAGTCTCAAGTTAACTATTAACTTGAGTTAAACAGCTCTATAAGCCATCATATCTCTAATAAAATCAATGCCGAAGTGGGAACTTCGGTAAACATCATTATGAAAGGAGCTATTGAATCTGACAACATAACAGTAAAGCAATTTTTTTATGTATAAATGCGAAGAAATGAGGTGATATTGAAAGTACTAATTCTCTTGTCAGGCACATAATCAATTACTTGAACTTATAAGATTTTCATCTTGCAAAGTCAATTAAGCATTCATCTGCAAGAATATGTTAACCCAAAAGAAGAAGAAGACAAAGAAGAATATCTTAAGATCAGTATTATGAAGGGCAAAAGATATCGACCTAAAAAAGAGAGAAAATATCGGGAAAACATAACATAACAAGAGAATTAAAATTAACAAAGACAAAGGAGTACCTTAAGATGAACTACTTCACCATCCTCAATCACCAAGACCTTTTTTGTGTGCTCAACAATAGCATGAGCATCACTGGACAGAAACAGCTCTTTTGGATGGTCATTATTTGAGAGGAATTTAGAATCATGAAATGTTGGTCCGCTGTTAAACTCTTCATTTAATTCCTGATAGAAGCCCAACCGTAAGCTAATATTAACAGAAGCATGAAGCTGATACCAACATGGGACAAGATATAGTAATGCCAATAATCCAGACTTTCTGATCCATCATGAAGAGTAAACCATCAACTAATCAGCTAGCATAAGCTTTCAATTATAAGTTATTATTTTTTCATGCTTATTAATACTTTGAAGTAAAAGCACAGGCATCACTTCCTAACAGACTAGTGGCTGCATTAAGAATAAAGAGGAAAAAAAAGCAATCTGTAACAGTGTTAACTTGCTATTCTTACGCTCAATACCATGAGAAGCAAGACAAGCAAACAATCTTAATTACAGCTTGCAATGCAGGCATATATCTTGCAGCACAGTCCTTGATATCATCTAATTTATGTCATCATCACCTGAGTATATACAATACGGGATATAGGAAACCTTAAAGTATAGTGGACGCAAATTTATGTTTTCACAAAATAAACAAACATAATTTTCCAGCTTTCCATTTGTATTTCTAATGAGCCAAATTTGTGAAGCAGAATAGCAATCCTAAAGGTCAGATAAAAAAAAAATAATAAATGGAAAACCATGAATGCAGTTATCTAAATGCAAAATCTATCAAACAAAGGCTAGTCAAATTCCAACTTCAAGACTACGTACATCCTCAGTTTTTCATTACATGAACAAATTTTGATACCAGAATTGAGCCCCTATAAGTTGTCTTAAAGCAAGAGCACATGAACTAACTCCCAAATGCACATGTTTCACATATTATCCAACCCAAAGAATGGCTATGGACAACCAATCAATATGTATATTGGGAAGAAAAATGAAGAAAACAATTCTCAAATGGAATAGTTACATATTTTTTTAAATCATGGCTTTAACCCAAATTTTCCAGAGTACTAACCAGAACCGGTAAAAAACAAATTGTACCCAAGAACTTATAGATTCAAATTTCTAGGGAGAAACTAGTGCTGTTAGAAGCTTGTATACTTCTTCAACAAACTTACTTTAACACCCAGGAGCAATGGACTTCCACGTTTGCATGCAATTAACTCATTTGGATAATGTAGGCTCTTAAAAATGAGGGCATAGGCTCCTTCAAGATGCCTCATGACTTCAAGCACAACTTCACTAAATGTGACAGTATGAGAACCTGCAACACAAAATGGAACTGAGTAATTTAATGTCACCTTAAATTTCACTTCTGAAGAACTATAAATGTCGCAAAGCTTTTTCAGAGAAACATGAAATCAATTTCCTAAAAATCACTGTCATAAGTAACAAGATGCAATCAAATCAATTCTACAAAAACTTTCAGAGAAAGTTTGACTTTCATCTAATTGTTGTGTACTCCGGATGGCATGCAGCAATACTACAATGCCTTGGGAGATGATAGGCCTTAATGAATAAATAAAGCACAACAAACAATATAGAATAGCCCCATCACCAACTACAATGTAAAATCATTTTCATGTCCGTGAAAATTGTTGGCAACAAATAATAGTTGTTTCAGACATGCTGTATTAAGTGGAAGGATTAAACATTCTTCTGTTTTGATATTATATCCTTTGAATTAGTAGAAATTACAAGCTATCACTACGATGCTCTTGCGGGCAATACCATTCACACAACTATGAAGAATCACAATTCTATACAGTTATGCTCCACTACAACAGAGAGATCTTGTTTCAGGTTACTATAGGTCATAGCAACTATATTAACGGACTTTCACATCCTCTGGGCAGTTTGTATGAAAAGGATTCTGGTACCTCACTTCCTTTAAGTAAATTACATTAACAAAGTAATAGCCTTGTTTGATAAATATTCACAAAATGAAAACTACCTTCTCCTTCATTTGCTTTGTCAAAGACAAATTTTGCAAGCTTTGGTATTACTTCTGTGTCGGTTTCAGATTCAAAGGTGAACCCATGTCGAATAAGTGTTTCCTTTAACACCTGAAGATTTTAATAGTGAAGTAAGAATTCAGTATAATTTTACTAGTATTAAAAATACTGCCCACTTCAAAGCATATAAGTAATCATGTAGCACATTATATGGTTAAAAAAATGAAATGAGCTATGAAATTTCAAAGTACAGGAAAGGATGGAATAGCAAAACAGAAAGCCAGAAAGCAGTAATTAGAATGGCTAATTTCATCTAAAATTTTATAAGGAAGCACTGGTATTTTTTTTGTACAATCTACAAGATACAACCTGACAAATCCAGTAGTTGTTGAGCTCTTGACTCAGTGAAGTAGGACAGGGTAAGAACAAAGATAAAAGAAGCCAAATTCCCTATAAGAGAGGGAAAGGTAGAGCAAGTAAAAAGAAAACCCTAAAGAAAGGCTAAATCCCAACAGAAGAAAACCCTATAGAAGAGGGTAAATCCCTATCGTAAGGGCTGAAGGATTTGAAAGAAAACCCTGTAGGAGAGAGTTCAAATAAAAAGAAGAAAAAAAACTCAATTCCGAGTTTTAATATATCATCATCATTCCCTCCTACAAAGTATATGGTCTTTATATAGACACCAAGAAAACCTAGTATTTTAAACTAAATATGAAATAAAATTCATAATAAAATTCTAAACATACTGAATTACAAACAAACAAGTAAACTTTCTTGTTCTTATACTGCAGAACTCAGCTAAGTTTCTAAACAGCGATTCTGTCCACAAAATATTCAAATATAATTGCTAGCATCATTTATTAAGCACTAGCGATAATTTGCAACAGGAAATGAAAAGGAAAAAAAAACATAACAGAATGTTTGAGAAAGATTTATTGGCAGTTTTCAGGTGTGTGAGAGAGAGAGAGAGAGAGAGAGAGAGAGAGTTCACAAAGTAGGAACTTTTGTGATTTCCTCCATTTAATTCACGTCACCATTGCCATCACCACCAACAGTCCAATCAACTGTGCCACTGTTAACACTAATACAACTACATCTTGTCCAGCCAACCTCACATTCCAGTCACCAAATAAAAGGGTGTAAAGGGGGGGAATTGATACCACTGCAAAATCACTAGCAACACTACAGTTATTTCTTTGCCTGGCACCATACTCCACCACCATCAGCCAACAATTGTGAGGTTCATAACTAGTCAACTATCACTCAGTCTCGCCTACGCCTCCAGCAATGTATCCATTGCACACAAGTAATGCTAAGACTAACACAATGACTGAATACCCGCTACCTTATTATCTCAATCAACACCACCACCAGTTTTGTCAATAACAATTGACCTCCTCGTTACTTTGTCCGTGTTGTCTGCACGTTTTGACACAATTTACAGGAAAGCCATCATGAAAAACACAAAAAGAACAAGAAACTAGTGGGAGGAACAGACATATCAGAACAATCATATACATCTGAAAGAAAGTGGGTTAGTAATAGAAAAGGGTTTCCACTCTTCCAAGCTAGTCCCAAAGCAGCCTCAACATCAATTATAAGTTAAAAAATAGGACCATATTTGCAAATACTACGAAGAAAGACTGCTAGAAGACTAAGACTGGTCATTTGAGCAAATAACGCTTTAGGAGAAAGTAAATGAAACACGAGACTAATAAATCCTAGACTATCTGAAACAAGTCTATAGTTTCTCACCAAGGATACCGACCACAAAAGTTAATTACTAGACTGAAATATACAAAACCACTGCCAATTTAAGAGGGTGTATAAATGAAAGCTTTTGACATAGGCATCAAATTTATCAGAGCTAGATGCATAACATTATACATGTATTTCTTACGTAAGCAAACAGAAACAGAGAAAAGTGGACATAACGTGCAAGTCGAAAATATGACACAGCTTTATCAGCCTGATCACATAACAACAACTCGTACCCTTACCGAGGAGGCTTCCTACAAATATCTCTACGTAAAAGGAAATATAAGTGTTTATGTAACTTCAATTTACATCAATATCATTACAAAGATATCATTTCCACTATAATCTAGAGAGGTACATCACCATTGTGGGTGATGGTGAGGAAAGAAACAATATCTGGTAGCGAAGGCTTAAGCAAACCTGATAATTAGTTATGACGCCATTGTGAACAACAAGGAATTCATTTCCATCACCAGATGTTTGTGGATGGCTATTCCTTGGAGCAGGCTCTCCATGAGTAGCCCAGCGGGTGTGTGCTATTCCAGCATGGACACAAAAGGATTCTTCCAAATCTAAACCCATGGCATCAGCCTCTGGAAATGCAAAAGATTAAAACAATGAGTTGCTTTGAGAATTTTCGCTAGTAAAGTAGAGCGGTCCATCATGTGCATGCGTATGCAGTTGGCAAGCTGGTTAAACCCATTTTTAGAAATAAGACATAATATGACTTCCTTCTTTCTCGACTTCACCCGACCCAGTTGAATCAATACGGGTGGGTGGGTACAACCTCCGAACTGGGTTTTCCGCAAAAATCATAAATAAATTGCACGTCTCTTTCTAAATCCATTCCATGATCAAATTAGATCAAGCAAGAAAAGAATTAAAGATGCCGGGGTTTCTCGTAGATCAATCAAAAGAAGAGAGAGGGAGGGAGAATTGGTTACCTTGATAGACAGATTTGACAAGGGATTCGATGTTTCCTTCCTGACGGAAAACAAGAGGTTGGTTGTGATCAATGGAAACCCCGGCGGAATCATATCCTCTATATTCAAGACGCCTAAGTCCGTTGAAGAGAATTTGGAGAATAAATCTCCTCTCCCTATTGACGTTGTAATTCAAATACGCAAATATCCCACACATCCTTTCCTTTCTGTTTTTGTTTTCCTGGTTCAAGTTTATATAGAAAGACTTGACTTTTGACTTTTCTCTTTGTTTCCCTCGTTTAGATCCATCACGGTATTTTCCTCCTCTCTCAATTTGTTGAAATCCTTAATCACCATTGCAAAGCCCAGTCAATCAGCCAACCGGAGGACAATAAGATTTTTTTTAATAATATTACCATAACTTAGGACTAGAAAGAAGATAATATTAGTTATAAATAAAAGCCTCTTCGTCGGATTCGTGTCGGTCTCAGAAACTAGATCTAGACTCGACTCCATCAAACTTAGATAGGTTCAATTTAAGCAATCATGAGAAAACGCAAATTATAAGTAAATTAAACGTGCAAAAATGGCATTTCTTAGTGAATGAATAAGCTAGTCTATTTTGAATTTCACGTGGACACCAAAAACAAAACAAAAAAGTAGGCTATTGGAGCATCATCGTTGACCAAAGATTTTTTTTTTTAGTAGCTTCCAAGCATTAGAGATAAAGATATTTTTTGTGATGGTAATTATTTTTTATTTATTTAGAAATGTATTAAAATAATATTTATTTTAAAATTTATTTTTGATATCAGTATATCAAAACGATTTCAAAATACTTTAAAAAATTAATTTGTAGTAAAAAATTCAGATTTTACAAAAGCATTTTTCAACTGTAAAAACAAATAAGACCAAAATCAAGTATTATAATATTTTTTACCTGTACAAAAAGAAATGTTCACAAATGCACATCAATTCAAAAAATTACTTATCACCGAATGAAGTTTAAATTAAAGAAATTAAAAGTTTGAGGAATAAACAGCCACTAAAATTGATAGAACCAAAAACTCAATTACATAAAATACAAAACTAACATGGATCGATAATGAAAAGGCACAAGTGGCATGTTAGGTAGTCCACCTAAAAGCTGCTCGTGGCGCATGGGATATCTTTGAGGATTCAATTGACGTCACTTTAGCAGTGTCTAAAAGCTCATAGCCAAACAATCTTGGACGGGTTGGCTCGTGTTTGATAATAAGACACAATAGAAGATTAATGACACTACACTAGTTTTAGGCTAGATGAAGGAAGAGAAAAGAGGATTGATTTTTTTGCTAATGTCCCCCCTCCTCTCTCCATATGTGCCAAGACTAAGGTATGGATGCATGTATAGTGGTGTGTAGGTCAATCATTCTTAGATTTCTCTTTTCAGAATTTTTATTTTTTTTATTTTTTTCATATTAGACCTAGGTTGTATAGCCTAACTAAGCGTGTTTGGGTAGCCTAGGCCTGTTGTTTGGGGTTTTTCTTTTTTTAGATTGATTTTTTTATATAAAAAGATTTTTGTTGATGACAACTACTCTTTTTTTTGTAATATTTACATGACTATTGTAAGAAGAAAAACTTATAAAAAAAAATGTTACTTTGAATGATGCTCAAATTGGCTTAGCATACTTGTAAAAAAAATATATGACCTTAAATGGTGGTCGTCTAAATATGATATGCCTACTTCTAAGGCATGATGATTGTATGTGCCTTCTTTTTACTATCTCTGTAACAATGGTAATTTTTTATCTGATTATTAGATGTTGAACATTTTGATAGCGTGATCACTTATGACTACTAAAGACTAGTCATCTTGACATGTTGACCTCGTATCGATCATCTTAACAAGGTGATCACTTAGGATTAATAATGACTGATCATTTTGATATAGTGATTGTATGTTAATTATCTTGACAAAGTGATCACCTTTGGTGTTTAGTTTAGCACTATATTGATTTCATATAACTTAGTTATCCTAATATGACAAGGCATGATTATGTGAACCTAATGGACATGGTTTGGACCAACCTTATTGAGTAAGGCTCAATCATATGATCTTGATGGACATGGCTTAGTCATATACTCCTAATGGAATAAGATTTAATTATATTAATAGGGTGATCATACTTGAAACTTTGAGACATATTTGGTTATTTTAATAGGGTAACCATATAGAACTTTGAGACTTTGGTCATCTCACAATGTGATCACCTGGAATATCGAGATATTGTGACCACTTAGGTTAAATAAAATTAGTGTATTTTTCTTGATACCATTTGGTTTTTGATATATCACCTAATAACTAGTTCACTTTTGATTTATATAACAGTGCTCCTAATCTCTCTAAAGATATCACTTAGGTAAGAAACATAGATCACCCTTTTTCAAAGTTTAACTTGCTATATGGTATCGTGTCATTTTCTTTAATTTTCTTATCCTTTAAGCACAAGTTGTTGGTTTGCTACATATTCTTAAAACAAATGTTTGATGAATCAAGTGTTTTATTAAAGTCACACATACAACTATCCTACCTTACTCTATATTGTTTGAATCTTTTTACCGCTAGTAAAGAACATAAATGACTTTTTGGTGGTGGGATTGATCATTGTCTATCCTTTTTACCCTTGTTATTGGCTTGGTTAAATGCTTCAGTTTAGTTGTTCACTTGCTTGAAGATCATGCCAAATTATTCTTTTGTGCCTAATCTTTAAAATGGTGTATTAAAGTTCTCAATCATATCCTAGGAATCACACGCATATGTTGCAAACACAACATCAACCCTATAACATTAAAGCATGATCATATATGAAGTGTCACATACTCTATAAGTTCATAAAACAATTCTAGTCTAATTGCATAGCCTAACAGCATTACTTACTGATAACCCAGCTTGTACTTGGGCAATACAATGCCATATAGATTGTATTCTAGTAAGGTAATATGAATACTTATACACCTTAAAGACCTATTATTGACTAGCAACTAAGGAGATGTTTTGATATGATGTAACTAATCCAATATGTATGAATAGATGTTGGGCATATAATAATGCATGTATACCATTAGCCATGTTTAAAATGGGTTGATCAACTCCATTTAATTCCTAAATGAATTATGATTGTTGATTTTAAAAGATTCTTTATGGAGGATAATGAGTCAATGAGAGAATATAACACCAAAATTATTAATCAATGTGATGATGGTGTTGCCAATCACTTTATAGAACTAAAGTTTTTTGGTTATTTACACTGCCACTTGACTACAGTAATAATTGGAAGGAAATGAAAGCTCATTTTTATAAGCACTTTTACAAAACAGAACTAGAGGTAAAGTTGGTTGACTTGGACATAATTGTTCAAGATCTAGGAAAGTTCATAAAAACCTAAACATTTTATTTTAGGACTCTCAAAACCAAGTACACCGTAGGTATAACAGAGCATACATGCATCAAGTTGATTTTAGAAAAGATGTATGGAATATCAAAAGGAGGTTTGTGGAAACCGTATACACTACTATTTATAAATTATACCCTTATAAATGATGCTACTTAATATAAAAATGACAAACTAATTAAACCGAGAAAATTGAAAAAAAACAAAAAAAAACAAACCATGAAAAAAAAACCAATTAAATCGATTAGAATATTAAAAAAAATCATTTTCGTTCGGTTTCGATTTCATAAGCCAGAAATAAAAAAATCAAACCGAAACGGTTTAGTTAAGAAATAAACTGAATCGAACCAGAAAAAATTGAACCAAACTGAAAAGAACACATTAGAAAGTAAAAAAAAAAGAAGCCCAAAAACAATACAATTTTAGTTTTTAATATAAAATAATCAAACCGAAACGAAACTGATCAGTTGGGTTTTGGTTTTTAATTTAAAATAACTGAACCGAACTAAAACCAGTCAATTGGAATAGGTTTTGGTTTTTTTTTATATTTTATAAAATTTCGGTTTAGTTGTTTTTATAAGTAAAAATTGAACCGAACCGAAAATGATCATCCCTAGATATCACCTTGTTACATGTCCAATCCTAAGTAAATCTAATTCGTAAAAAATATTTATAGTATTAGGAGAAAGATAAATACAAGAAGGAAAGAGAAAATTACATCTCATTCTACAACAAAGTGATAAGAATTCCTCTCTCATGTTTTTATTTACTTTTTGTGTTTATCTCTGTCTTAATATTACAAGTGTTGGTAGTTACAACTTGAATATTATAAAATTTATCTAAAAAAGAGTTTAGTTGTTAACTTTGGGAGAAAGAGGTAAATAAATTTTAAAATGTGAGAATTCATGTTTTTTTGCTCTTCCATCATTTTTTTAGTTTAACATTTTCTCTCTTTTTTGTTTATAGTTTGAACCACAAATATATATTATTAAACTTTTTTTGTGATCTTATTCAATTTAAAATTGATTTTATTTATTTTGATGACCATTCTAAAAACATTCTTAAGACTTGTTTATTTTTAAGATTTCTTACATCTGCCGCACATGGACACGCAGCGTCGGGAGGTCATAGGAGTCATCATCTAATTGTTTGGTTCAAGGTCGCTAAAAAACCTAGGTGTACTGATTTTATCAGAGATTTTAAAGGTAAGGGATTGTTTATGGCTAAGGAATGTATTAACACCTCCATCGCACCCTACCTGAGATAAGCTGCATTGTGTGGTATGAATGTAGTTTAAAGGTTTTGATAGGTTCCTAACCGGTGGTTTGTCTATAGCTTATGATGAAAATTTATTCGTGTGAATAAACCGGGCATTTAGAATTTTATTATAGACTCGTGTACCCAAATAAATTATTATGGAAGGGATCCACATTAGTGCCTTGACAGGGTTCACCTCTCTTGGAAGGCTGATGTTTTTTCCACAACTTAGGTGTTGTGGTGAAAAAAATATTTCCAATTAATATTGGTGAATATTTAGAATAATTTTAAAAATTTTCTGATCAAATTCTGATATTTAAATATCAATCTCACTTGAAGGTCCAACATTTATACCAGAATATTAACCATTAATCCTCATGAATTAAAATTTTAGTGATTATTGGAATATTGACTAAATTCTCATGGATTCAATAAATCGATTATTAAATCCAAAATGCATGCTAAAAATAAAATAAAACATATCATGTATTTTATTTTTTAAGAAAAATATATGACTTTTATTTTTATTTTTGAGAGACTTGGTTATATGCATCATGCAAAAAGACATTTTATTTTATATATTTTGTAGACTTCTTGAAATAAAAACTATAAAAAATCTCAAGGGATTTTGCCAAATACATTATTAAGCTAAATATTCAATTAAAATCAATCCAAACAAAGCCTAAAGACTAATTTGATTTTTTTACTCACCCGGGATGACCCGACTGGGCTAACCCAGAAACAATTAACCCGATCGGGTTGACTAGGAAATAAACTAGACAAACAAAACTAAAAGAGATCAAACTTCATATAAACATAAAAACCTAAAAATCTTCTGGTCAAAACAGATCATACACATAAAAAACAAAAAAAATAAAGAACATTCATTAGCACCTCTATAAACACAAGTCTCAATCCAGACCAGATCTCGAATAATGAGGGGCATGGTTTTATTCACAATCATGCATAAAACAAGAATCGAGGATTCGTTTGCTTCAAGGGTTATCAAATTAACACGATTTTGCCAAAATAGATTTCAGTTCAAAACTAAAACCCTAAGATTAAAACTCAGTAAAACATGTTATTAATGCATCAAGCTCTTATATTTTTTACTAACAATGACAAACAAACTTACATAAATTAAAATTTAATCAAAACAAGCTCTAAAATTAATACCTAAGGTAAGATTCATCGGATGAATCTACAGGAACCAAAACCCAGAAAACTAAAACAAACCGAGAATGACCATTTTGAGCCTTTAAAGCATGCTTTCTCTATTTCCAGAGACCACATTATCAATGATGAATATAATTTGGACAAAAACAGCAATAAAACAAAAACAATACTCGAATAATACATTGATTTTCAATCCCAAAAACTACCAACTCAAAACAAAAGGCATGCTTGAACAATCTGGCCTTCAAAATTCATCTTTTGTCATTCCAAAAAACTAAACCACAAACCTAGAACATGGAACCATCCCTTTATTAATAGAAAATACCTTCCATTTTGTTGCAACTTTTGGTATTCATCTAATCAAAACATGTAGTATAATGTGTACAGGCAATCATTAACATGTCAAAACATTCAAAACTTTGTATTGAATACAATAAATTAATCCAACAGGCCTCATGAACTCCACTTTCAAGGTTTGAATTTATATACCTTCGTAGCTTAAAAATCATCAAATCTAAATCGATTTTTGATATTGCCTTCCTTTTCCTTTATCTTCAGACTTAAAAGCTGAAGATTCAAAGTCCCTTGTGGATTGATTTTCTTGCACCTTAGCCAAAGTTTATTTCTTTTTCTCTCTTTTGCTCTCTTTTTATCCCTTCTTTTCTGCCTCTCTACTTCTGATTACCTCTCCGTTTATAGGCGGATTCAGAGCTTATAGATGGGTTTGTTAAAGTTCTAACAAACTAAAACTAAGTTGGTTTTGTCACATAATCAATAGATTTGGGTTTAGGTGGTTTTGTAAGAAACTTAAAGGCTAATGTGAGGTGTTTTTAGCCTTTAGATCTTGATAGGAACCCTCTGAGGGATTTAAGTAGGAACACATGAAAGAGTTAGATGGTTTTCTACAAATGGGTATCTTAGTTAAAGCTGACTAGGTTGGTCACTTTTATGGTTTCACCGAAGCAATTCTAACACCAACGTTATCTGAGACCACCTGAACTCGATAGACGAGGTACTTACCTTTCAATCAAATCTATTCTTGCTTAATTTTGAGGTTTTTATAGCTCCACACTTAACCATTTGAAAGTGGCCACTCAAACAACATGACAACTGAAACTACAGTGATGATTGATTAGGGATAAGATGTTGTGGAGATCAATGAAAAATATAGGATGTAAACGTTTGATTTTAAAAACATAGGGTTGTATAAGAGGTGTTTCTCAGTTAAATATTGGTGAATGTAAACCCCGAGGAAAAATAATAAATAAATAAAAGTGAAAAAATTCATGCATATGGTTAAATAAAAACAGAAATTCATAAATTTTTTAATATAAATTTCCGGGCAAAATAATTCAAGACATTATAATAAACCTGGTACTGTTGAGGGTTGGATTTAAATTGAAGAGAATAATACACTTAAAGGAAAATAAGGGCCTAAATGCAAATACAGGAAAATATAAAGTATTGTGGAGAATTTTTGAATTCTTACTTCTTAATCTTATTTCAGAATATATTCCTGATTATATACAACATCTACAAATCTATATTAGGAAGGCTATTAACTACACATAAATAGGTGTTATTATTTGGACCTGATTTATGGGAAAGAAAATCTGGCTTTTTATATTCATTTCCTATAAATCAGGTTTAGATCATATTCAAATCTGTCTTGATTTCTTTAGAATCTTCAACACTCCCCCTCAAGCTGGATGGAAGAGATTCTTCATTCCCAGCTTGTCTAAGATACCTTTAAAGGAAGGATTCTGCACACATTTAGTAAGTATATCAGCAAGTTGTTCCTCAATAGGCATATAAGGTATGCAAATCAGTCCACTCTCTATTTTTTCTTTGATGAAGTGTCTGTCCACTTCCATATATTTAGTTTTATCATGTTTTACTGGATTGTATGTTATTCCAATGGCAGACTTATTGTCACAGTACAATCTCATTGGTTCTTCCCATTTGATTCTTAAATCTTCTAGGATAATCTTTATCCATAGTAACTCACAAATTCCAAGTGCCATTGATCTGAATTCTGCTTCTGCACTTGATCTTGAAACAACATTCTGTTTTTTGCTTCTCCATGTCACAAGATTTCCTCCCAGCAGAGTACAATAACCTGATGTTGACCTTCTATATGTTAAGTCACCAGCATAATCAGCATCTGTGTAACATTTAAGTTTCAGATTCTTATGTTTTTTATACAAGATTCCTTTTTCAGGGGTAGACTTTAAGTATCTAAGAAGTCTATAAACTGCTTGTAGGTGTGAATCTTTTGGGTTATGCATGAATTGGCTCACCACACTCGCTGCATAGGCAATGTCTGGACGAATATGGGCTAAGTAGATCAGCTTATCAATTAGCCTTTAGTATTGTCCCTTGTCAGTTGTGACTCCTTCCTCATCATTGTCAAGTCTGTGCTTTAGGTCAATAGGTGTCTCACATGGTTTACAGTCTACCATTTTTGTCTCCTTTAAAAGGTCTAGAATATACTTTTGTTGAGAGATATGTGCTACTTCTATACCAAGAAAATATTTCAGCTTCCCTAGCTCTTTGATTTCAAATTCTACAGAAAGTCTTCTTCTCAATATATCCTTTTCTACAAGATCATCACCTGTTATTATAATATCATCAACATAAACAATTAAAATAGTAACTCCCCCTGAAATGGAGTGTTTTATGAACAAAGTATGATCTCCTTGATTTTGTCGATATCTCATTGACACCATGGCTTGTGTGAACCTTTCAAACCAGGCTCTAGGTGACTGTTTTAGTCCATAGAGAGCCTTCTTTAGTCTGCAAACCTGGTTGGGAAGTAGAGAGTGACTAAACCCTAGTGGTGGATCCATAAACACCTCTTCTTCCAACTCCTCATGTAAGAAAGCATTCTTTACATCATGTTGTTGTATACACCATCTAAGATTAGCAGATAGAGAAAATAAAATTCGAATGGTGTTCATCTTAGCAACTGGAGCAAATGTTTCTTGATAGTCTATCCTAAAAGTTTGTGTATACCCTTTTGCAACTAGTCTGGCTTTATACCTTTCAAGGCTGCCATCAATTTTATATTTTAGAGTATAGACCCATTTACACCCTACTGGTTTCTTCTCTTTTGGTAACTCAACTATTTCCCATGTTTGATCCTTTCTAGAGCATTCATCTCTTCTCTCATGGCAGTTTTTCATTTCTCATTACTTAGAGCCTCATGCAAGGTTTTTGGGATAGGTATGGTGTTTATTTTTTAAAGAAAGGTTCTGTGTGATGGTGAAAACTTTTCAAATGACATAAAGTTATTTATAGGATATAAGGGATTTTTAGTGCATTCTCTTATCCCTTTTCTTATTGCAATTGGTTGATCAAGATCATTAGTATTAAGAATAGATAAGGATGGATGAGAAGTTTCATTACCTTGCTCTAGTTCAGATTTTTAGGCTTGCATGAGATTTTAAACAGGTTGTACCCTTCTTCTATATACCTAAAAAGGTCGGTCAGTAGTAGTGTTTCACCCTGCAGAATTTCTATTGTGAGGTTTGAAGACTTAGTGGGTGGTGAATTCAAAGATGATTGCTGCCGACATGGGATTTGGAAGGAAAAAATGTCAAAAACATTTGTATTCTTATCTTCTATATTTGTGTTGTCCTTCTGAAGATAAGTCTTGTTGAAGAAAGATTGGTTTTCATTAAAAGTGACATCTTTTGACACAAGAAATCATTTTGAAGGTGGATGATAACATTTGTAACCCTTTTGTATGACAGAATACCTTATGAAAACACACTTAAGAGCTCTAGCATCAAGTTTGTCTCGGTGATGTTTATGAATGTGAACATAGGTAACACACCCAAAAATTCTTGGGGGAATTTTAGAATAAAAATTATTCTTTAGAAAGAATTCTGATAAATAGTTTAAAGGACTTTTGAAACCAATAACTCTTAAAGGTATTCTATTTATCAAATAAGTAGATGTTAAAATAGCTTCTCCCCAATAGTGTTTTGGAACTTGATGTTGAAAAAGTAAAGCTCGAGTAGTTTCGAGAAGATGTCTGTTTTTTCTTTCGACTAACCCATTTTGTTGAGGAGTATTAACACAAGATGATTGATAAATAATCCCTTCCTTTTCAAAGTATAGTGATAGGATCTTATTAAAGTAGTCCTTAGCATTATCAGTTCTAATCCCCTTAATGCTAACCCCAAATTGATTCTTTATCATTTTTGTAAAATTTGGAAAAATGTGACTTACATCAATTTTTCTTTTAAGAAGATAAACCCAAGTCATTCGGGTATAATCATCAATAAATGTTACAAATCCATTTGCTCCTGAAATATTGGGAACATTATATAGACCCCATATGTTAGAATGAATTATATGGAATGGAGACGTAGATCTTGAATCACTTATAGGAAAAGGCACTCTATAATGCTTTGCAAACTCACAAATTTTACAATGAAATTGTTCCACATTAAGATTTTTAAATAAGGATGGAAACATGTGACTAAGAGTCTTAAATGAAAGGTGTCCTAAATGACGATGATGTTTCCAAACATCATCTTTATTAGAATTGACTGAAATAAATGATAGAGGGTGAGAGTTACTACTGTTGCCTTGCATTCCAAGCATGTACAACCCATCCTTGACTCTAGCTTGCCCAATCATCTTCCCCGTAGCGAGGTCCTGAAATATGCATTGATCAAGGAAGAAAGTTACACTATAATTTATGTCTTTGATTAGTTTTCGAATGGATAACAGATTTGCAGTAAGGTTAGGGACATGTAGCACTTGTTTAAGGTTCAATTAGTGATTAAGAGGGATTGTTCCCTATCCTGCTACTGTGATTAGAGATCCATCAGCAACTGTGATTTTCTTACTGCTAGGACAAGGCTGATATGATTTGAATGAACCTGCAGAATGAGTTATATGGTCTGTTGCACCCGAGTCTATGACCCAGATGCTGGAATGGTCCTTGTTTGAGGCACTAAATACATGAGAAATTAGAATTTTACCATTTTTAACAAGAGAGCATGACCCAGATGGTTTCTCCATAGTGTTGACTAGGGTCTTTAGGCGCTCAATCTCTTCTTTGTTGAATCTTCTCACTTCTATGATGCTGGACTCACGGACTGTCTCTTCTAAATTTGTTAAATGTGCATGTCCTCTTGACTAATTCCATTTGTATCCTCCATTACGCCCTATCGTTGGTGGTTTTCTATGGAGTTTCCAGCAAGTCTTTGTATGACATGTCTTCTTGCAATAGTTACAAAACAAATCATCTTTAGGGAATTTTTTTTCCTTTAATCTTCCCAACTTCTACACCATTCATGGCATCACCCATGTTTCTACTGTTAATTATCAACATAGCAGATCCTTCAGTATTTGGTGCATCCAACATCACAATTCTCCTTCCTTCTTCAGCCCTTATTACTGAGAATACCTCATTGAGTGAGTGTAGAGATTCCTTTCCAAGTATTTAGACTCATATTTGATCAAATTCTATGTTGAGTCCTACAAGAAATTCAAAGATCCTTTCTTTTTCTACATATTTCTTTAAAATCACAGCATCATCACTACACTGCATCTTAAAATCCTAATAATAGTCTAACTCCAACCAAAAACTTTTCATAGTATTGTAATATTCAATAACCATTATATTACCTTATTTGGTCATTGAAAGCTTCGTCTTAATCTCATAGATTAACGCAGCATCCTTCACTTTAGAGTAGGTCTGTCTCACTGCATCCCATATGTCTTTTGCTGTAATTAGAAACGTATAAGGCCCATAGATTTCTGGCATAATAGAGTTCCATAGCCATGACATAATCATGGAGTCTTCTTCATCCCGAAGTGTAAACTTTGGGTCTTCTAGACTAGAATGATTGTCCATCAAATGATTAATCTTTCCCTTTCCTTTGAGAAAGGTTTTTACTATCTGTGACCACTTCAGATAGTTTCTTCCATTCAGTCGGTAAGATGACTATAAATTATGGAATTCACCTGATATTTGAGTTTTTTTTGTAGTGTTTTCAGACATGTTTTTTCAGATCTGGATAGGTCTGCTACTAGGATTGTCAAGACAGATTGGAAGATTAGAGAAGAAATTTCAGATCTAAAGAGAGATAGGTTCAGAAAAGAAAAGAAAAGAATAGGCTCGGTTTAGTGCTCTGATACCATGTGGAGAATTCTTGAATTCTTACTTCTCAATCTTATTTCAGAATATATTCCTGATTATATACAACATCTACAAATCTATATTAGGAAGGCTATTAACTACACATAAATAGGTGTTATTATTTGGACCTGATTTATAGGAAAGAAAATCTGGCTTTTTATATTCATTTCCCATAAATCAGGTTCAGATCAGATTCAAATCTGCCTTGATTTCTTCAGAATCTTCAACAAGTATAAATACTCTCTCCTCACCAAAAAAATCTATAGGAACCATAAGGAGATAATATAGGGAGTTTTATACCCATTCTTGAGAAATTAAGAGAGAAACATTAAAATTTCAAGATTAAGAGCCTATAGATGGGATAAACACTTGAGAGCAAAGGATTACCAAGAAATTAAACAAAAAGAAAAGAAATGAGGGAAATTGAACAAGAAGAAAAGAAATGAGGGAGTTGAAAATCTTCAACTGGTTGAAGATCAAAATCTTAATTTGTATCGGGTAAGGTATTCTAAACATGATCTTAAAAAAATTCATTTTTAAATTCGATAAAGAATTGATGCTTTGATAATGAATCATAGGTTAGGGTTCTTATACATAAATTGGGGAAAAAGTACTTATTGTTGAGATTAACTTAATTCATGTGTGTGGTATGTAGTTTATGAAAGTATTGTGTGAAGGGAAGGGGGAGACGAATCTGGACAAACTTGTCTCCTAACTTTAGATGAGATTACGGGTAGGAAGATGAGGGGATTAGGATCGGGTTCCTCATAAAAATTATAAATTTGAATGTTAGCTAACCAAGAAAACTGGTCTTGCTCAATTTAGAGATGTAGAACTCCACTTATGGGTTACCAACTGAGACTGAGTCATGACTGATTATGTAGGGCAGTAGGACTAATTAGTAAATGAACAATTTTGACTATCTTGGAGGCAAAAATGGATTTTCCTCCCTCAGAGAACTAGTAACCTCGTGTCTTACCTTTCTAACGAGATCAATCTCACTTAAAATAGAGTTTTAGAACTTTAGATATAGTTAAAAATATGATGAGTGTTCAGACAGTAACAGTTGAAAATTGGACAGTAACAGTTCAAAGTCAGACAGTAACAGTTGGAAAAGTCAAATAGTAACAGTTCAAAGTCAAACAGTAACAGTTCAAAGTCACACAGTAACAGTTGAAAAAGTCAAACAACAACAGTTCAAAGTTAGACAGTAACAGTTGGAAATTGGACAGTAACAGTTCAAAGTTAAACAGTAACAGTAGACTTTCACGCGGATACTATAAATAAGAATATAAAAGAATTGAGTCATACGAACACTTCTATATTGAGATACTAACTTTGAAAATATACATGATATATGTATATATGTTATTATGAGGAAATGAACATGCATAGAAAGTAACATATGAGTAGTGGATGAATATGAATTCTCTATAATATCATCTTGAAGGAATCATAACAAAAAAAAAACTTCCTTGTGATTCAGGAGGAGCAACTAGGATTGGATCTTCTGTCAAGGGAGGTCGCGAGACAGGCGAAGCAAGTGCGTGATTTTCCCTCCTATTTGCACTTATAGAATTTAGAATCCTTCTAGTGAATGCAATTATATTAAATATCGTGTTCAATGTAAATAAAGCCTAATGTATTTACAAGATCAGCTGCGGCTAATGGCATCCGTGATAGGATTGTCGGGAAATGATTTATATGATTAGCTGCGGCTAATGGCATCCATGATAGGATTGCTGAGAAATGAATTACATGATTAGCTTCAGCTAATGGCATCCGTGATAAAATTACCGGGAAATGATTTACACGATTAGCTGCAACTAATGACACTAATGGCATCCGTGATAGGATTGCCAGGAAATGAATTACAGGATTAAACCTTGCAAGGTCACCCAGTTTATGCAAGTAAATATGATTATTCAATTAAGAATATACAAATGAGTGTTAATTTGGTTTAAAAGATTTAGAAGCAAAATATAAGTCCTTTGTTAGAATTCTCATGGATTCGATAGAAAGTTAATACTTCATTCGTATTCATTACATGAGCATACATATATTCTTTATCGACATAATGGTATGTTTATTTATGTAACAGGTCTATCAAACATCTAGGGAGATCTTTAGTTTAGGACTCTACTTTGTGAAGCTTATGTAAATATTTAACTTAAAACAAAAGGGAATTAACGTGTAGGTACCTTGATGTATTTATAAAAGTTCATCTTAGCATGTAGTATTTTAGTTATCTTGTAATTAACCCTTTTGAAATATTTAAGAAAACTTCTTATATTGTAAATACTTTTTTTGCATGTTAGTATTCCTTTTCCTTTAAATTTTATGATATGATGTGTTGGACTATGTTTATATTAACCTTACCCGTAGGATATATATATATATATATATATATATATATATATATATATATATATATATATATATATGTGTGTTGGACTATGTTTATATTAACCTTACCCGTAGGATATATATATATATATATATATATATATATATATTATGTGGATTGTATGAGGTGTGGAATTATAAGGTTTAATATAAGGTCCAGAATTAAGGGACCTTATAATGATGAGTTGATTGAGTAAACTGATAGTAGTTGATAACTTGAGATGTCCTAAATGCAAACGAAACTCTGCCGAATTTTTAAAAATAAAAAATTTACCCTTAAATAAAGAGGATATATTTGAATCTTTTAATATTGATTGAGTCGTACAATCGGACTATTACAGTTGTGGCCTTCGAAGTGGTTAGAAACGTCACCTTCATTCCCCGAAAAGTGCCTTCTCGATCAGCCAAAAACTAAAGAAGAAGATTCATAGTATCTTGAACGACATCATTTTGGTTAAACCCTGTACATTATGGTTTTTTTTATTTAGGATTTGGCAATTTTCAATTTGATCCATATTTTCCTAATTTTGTTTAATTTTACTAGTAATTTCCTCTAAATTCCTAATTTTACAAGTTGGTTTTTGATCTCTAAGTTGTTCAATTGAACCCCTAAATGACCATCAAATTCTTAATTTTCTATGATATGACCCCTGATTTAATCAATTTCAGTCCCTAAAGTCGTGTACCTTTTGCAAGTTGGTCTTTGGTTCACGAATTGTTCAATTAAGTCTCTAATTGCTCACCAGACTTGAAATTTTATATAATTAAGCCCCTGATTTAATCGATTAAACTTTTCAAAGTCCAATTTTAGTCCCCAAACTTCAATTTCTTTCACTTAACATCCAAAATTAACTCTAAAAGCTTATTTCCCTTGTGATTAAGTCTTCAATAAATTTAATAAGATCTTTTAAATTTCAATTGAATCCTTAAACACCAAAATAAAGTATTTTTATTATTGCCCCTTTGTTAATCAAAATTTAGATTGCTAATTTTGCCAAATCTCAAACATTTTGGTCTATCAACTTTTACTTTGCATTTTGGCATTTCACTAACAAACTTAGGCGGTTCTTTTTAAGCTTTTTTCATGTATATTCCCTTGTAGATATTTTTTATTTTTCTTTTCCACTATTTTTTGGTTTTTTCAAAAAAAAAATAGCAACAACATCATTAATATTTCACCCTTAGTTCTTATTCCTTTTAACACTTCCCTTCCAAATTTTTCTAACTCATACTAAATGCATCCTTATTTTCAAGCCTAGTAGAAATATTAAAAATAAAAATATAATGATTACGACAACATAAAAACAAAGATTATAATAATATAATTAACTTATGAAATAATTAATTATATATGGATAATTAATTATATACAAAGGGCATAACATTGGTTTTCATGTAAAATATATTTACAAAAAAAAAAACTAATTTCATTATAAACCTCATGAGAAGATTTTATTTTTCACCTAAAATAACCAACGACACAAGAAATTACACATTACACAGCACACAATAAAACTAAAAACACTGGAAAAAGGAATGATGCTCTCTATTGTTCACTCTATCATATTTTATTATGGATTAGAACAATCAATATTTTTCTTAAATTTTCATCAAAATTTATTTAATTGTAAGCTCATCATTCTAAGTTATATTAGCATGATTTTGTTTGTTGAGATTTCTTTCACTTTACATGCTCTCACACGTTCCAAGTGTAAAGGAATGTTCAAACAATAAATTAAATCTCTCATTTAATCCATAAAGTTTTGATTTATATGCCAGTTAGTCCTTGTTGTTTTAGCATTTTATATTTCTTTCCCAAAATTCATTTTTTACATTTTAGTCTCAAAACTAGATAGGCAGCTCGCATTACACCGGGGGCCAGGTCAAGATTTTCCTAACATAAAAAAATGTCAAGGCAATGATAACCTGAGCCAATCCGAGTTAATTTAACTAACACATGATCCAAAATATGAGATCGAGATAAACCCGCATACAAAAAGAAAAAAAAATCACAAAACTTAAGGTCCTATAGTCTAATATTAAAAGATGAAAAAAAATCAATTTTTAAAAAATAGTGTCAAAGAAAAAAACTCGGGTCAACCCGAGTTAATTTGACCAACCAACCACCTACGATATGAGATTGAGAAAAAAATAGACTCTTAAAAGAAGAACCTAGCAAAAAAGACCAAAGTTCAATAAAAACAATTTGAAAAAAAAAATAACCAACTTAGGTTAACTTGAAAAACCCGCACTTAGAATAACCTCATAGAAAGAAAGAAAAAATAACAAAGGTCTATGACCAGTAATCTAATAATGCCAATTGATGAAACTGAAAAAAAATCATTTAAAAAAAGATCAAGAAAACAAATTGAGTTAACTTCGGTTAACTCAACTAACCCACCACCAGTGATATAAGATTGAGATAAAAATATTTAGACTTTCAAAAGAAGAACCTACCAAAAAAGATCGAAGCTAAATAAAAAAAAATGCTAAAAAAACCAATATAACAAGGTTAATTTGATTAATCCGTACTTGAGATAAAGAAAACAAAAAAAAAGCATAGAGCTCAAGTGTCAAAAATGTAATGCCAAATGATAAAATGGCAAAAACAAATTATTTATAAAAAAAAAAGTCCAAGAAAAAACTTGAGTCAATCCAAGTTCACTTAACTAACATATCACTCGAGATAAGAGATTAGGATAACCCAATAAAAAGGAAAGTGAAACAAATGTCAAAGTTCAAGGCCCAATAACCAAAATGTCAAATGGTGAATTTGAAAAAAAAAATTAATTTATAATAAAAGGGAAAAAAAAGAACTTAAATCGAACATGTGTCATGAGATTCAGATTACCATGTAGAAAGGCAAATATGTAAAAATAACAAAGTAAAATGTCCAATTACAAAACAATTTAAACTCATAAATAATATAGATCAAATCTCGTATAAAAACTATATTAAAGAAAATAATTAGAGACTAAATTGAAAAACAAAATAAATTAATAAAATGACAAGAAAATAAAAAAAATGAGAACCCAAATTAGATTTTAAAAACTAAATAAAATAAGAAATTAAAGGGAAATTGAAAAATAAAGATAAAAAAATAGCAATCAATAGAAAGAGGACCAAAATTGGATAAAAAAATAAATGCAATAAAATGATTGGGGATAAAACTGAAAAACTAATAAATCAAGGAAATGATAAAACACAAAAAAAATAGCAATCAAAAGAATGAGAATCAAATTAGATACAAAAATTAAATAAAATTCTCAATGATGAAATTAAAAACAAAATCTAAACTTCAAAAAACATCAAAAGCAAAATAGATAGTAATCAAAAGAATGATTGATAAAATTGATAGAAATACAATCCGAAGGACACGATTGTTTTTTGGATGGGCTTGCATGAATTTCTAGGTTAGGAGAGAAAAAAGATATGAGGAGAGAGAAAAAAGCTTGTTTAAGGCTAATTGTGCCTCCGCCATAAACACATGCCACCCCGCCGGAAAAAAGATGATACATCACTCCTAACACCGCCTTGGCTACTGAAATCTAATAACTTGACGGCCTCGCCCGCGCCTACTACATAGCACGGGAATTGTCACGCGTTGATGCATGCTGTAACTATTTTTAATAAGATTTAATCTTTTAAAATGACTAAATAGCTTCTAGATCAACCAAAATTTTTTTAAAAAAAAACTATAAGTAAAAAAAAACCCTTGCAACCACGCATATAATTTTTTTTTTATTTTAAAGGTAATACCATAACTTCATTGTTAAAAAAAATTAAAAATAAAAAAAGTCTCATATAGAAGTTAATGGTTATTATCTCTAAAGGGTATAACCATAGTTTTACTATACAAATTGTTGTGCCCTCCTCGCAAGGGTGCAACGACACTTTCTAAGCGGTGTCCTGGAATGGTCTTTTATTAGAAAAAGAGAGTCGTCACCTAGTATTATGGTTACTAAGAACCATAACTAGTCTCTTAAAGATTCTAGGCAAGGGACTAATGGTCTTTTTATTAGAAAAAGAGAGTCGTCACCTAGTTTGTTCTCTGTGTTTGCTATGGTCTGATGATGTTTCTATTCTTATTATGACGGGTTTGCTATGATAAACAAACTTTGGTTTTCTAGGTCAAGGATTTGGCCTACAATGGTTAAATGTTTTCAATTATCATTTAGGCTTTTTTCAGGGTGAATTTGGAATTTTTTGCTATTGTGTCATTCCAAATAATATTTCAGGTAAAATTCCTTACAATGTTTTTTTATCCTTATATCATAAGTAAATGAGTTGTATTATTCCAAATAATATTTTGGATATTAACCTCATATAAGTTTTATATCTTTGTTTTAAAATGAGTAATAATAAATTATTATCCGTAATAATATTTTTGATAGTAGCCCCCTTTAGGTTTTTTTATCCTTATATTATAAGTGAATAATATATTTTTATTGGCAAAATAATTTTTTAATATTTTTAAAATATAAGTCAAAATCCTTTGAAATTTTACGAACTTATTGTAAAATCCATGCAATATCTTTTTTTAAAATGCCAAAGTATTTTAGATTTTTTAAAAAATGCTCAAATAGTTTTAAGGATTTCTGGCCATATGCAATAAAAAAATAAAGTAAATTTTTAATTAAATTTAAACTTTGTTTGGTAAAAACCCTTTTTTTTATCATAAAACTACCAAAACAAGCCTAAGAGGGTGTTTGCCAAGCACACCTTAAAAAAAAAAAACTTTTAGCAAAAACATTGCTAGCCAAACAAAGCCTTGGCCATTTGACCTCATTTTGACCTAACCGGGTTAGCTTAAAATCCTTGGTTCGGCCATAAACCAAACCAAAGATTTGAGTTTGACTAAGAAAAACTAGAAAAAAAGCCAAAAACATATTAAACACAAAAAAACACATAAAAACTCATAATTTCTTAGCCAAATTGGATCAAACACAAAATATAAATGAGGAACATGAAAAACACTAAGAACATTCAAACATGAATCTAGCAACATGAAACTCAACCCAGGCTAATTATAATTGAACCAAATCTATGAACATGTTAGAAATCATGTGAAGATTTATAATCTAGCATCCATTCACTTTTATTATCAAAGAATCAACATAATTTTATCAAAATGGGTTTCAGTTTTATCCATTCACTTTTATTATCAAATAATCAACATAATTTTGTCCTAGGATTAAACCCCCTCAAAAAAAAAAAACTTGTTATTGATGCAAAAAAACCCTAAATTATTAATTAATAAAGTCCAACGAAGTGTTTAATGTAAAAGATTAAACCAAAACTGGTATAAACCGTAGAGCTAATACAATGTTCTTCTCAAGAACACAAAGAACATTGCCTTAGAAAACCTAGTCATTGTCAAGCCTCTAAAACTAATATTTAAAGCATATAAACACACTGCTTTTAGTCCTTAAAAACCACATTACTATAACCAAATATGTTTGAATAAAAAAAACTAACAAATAACATCAAAATCATGCAAAAAGTTCCAAACTTCAAAACTGCCAACTTAAAACAACATACATATTCAACAATGTGGGATTCAAAATTGACATTTTGACACTCAAAATAACTTAAACAAAATTTTAGGAACCCAAAACATGCACCTACAAGCTTTAAAAAGACATTAAACACCTCATACTATAAACCATTTTATTTTATCAAAATTTGTCGCAAACATATTGTCTTAACATCTAGTAGCATCAATAACAGCTTCAAGCAAGAACTAAATAATAATGTCAACATTTTATATACTAATTGAAATCAAAACCACAATTATTGTGATATTAAAAAAAATGCTTTGAAACATCATTAAAAATGCATGAATAAGCTAAAGATGTGTCTTATGGACATCATCTACTAGACTAAGTTAAGGTTTTATGCCCTTCAAGCTCTAATAATGGTTGTTGCCCTTTCTTTTTCAAGATTGGTACTTTCTCTCAAAGTTGAGGAAACCTAGTGCTATGCTCTTGAGCCTTTACACTTAGGGGTCTGTTATCAATATTTTCCTCCCTTTTTTGTTCCTTTTTCTCCTTTTTTTTCCTTTTTTTTCATTATTTTTTTTTCTGGTTGATTTCTAAGGGCTGGTTATAGGGTTTCAAACTAGGATTTTTATGGATTTAATTAAAGATTGATCTCTTTCATTAAAGCCTGGCCTTCTGATCAAAATGAGAGAGTTTTGGGTATATTTTATAGCTGTGAGCTTTGTACCTATATTGGTTTTACAATCGTGTTTTTGCAATAAACTTGGTTTCTGAAGATTGTTATGGTTTTTCCACATTTGGAGACCAAAAAGCTTGTTCTAGGCCTTTTAATTTTGAATGAAACGTGGTCAACCTGTCATAAGAATCCAGTAAGAACGCTTGAAGTGTGAACACAAGAAAAAGATTAGTGATTTTGCAAAATAGGGATCTCAACCATTGATGACTAAGTTACCTATTTTTAAGGCTCCGTCTGAGAAACTTCGATGTCATCGTCATTGAAGACCATTTGAAGTTGGTAAAGAGGGTGCAAACCTTTTGTTTGGATCTAACCTGGCTAAATTCAAAGGTTTGTAGCTTCACATTCATTTGTTTGAAAGTGTCAACTTGATCAGCCCATAATATGAAAATATAGTAATGGCTGATTGGGGACAAAATGTTGTTAAGTTCATTAAAGAAAATATGATGTAAATGTTTAATGAGAGTAGTTGATCTTTGTAGAGGGGGTGTTTCTCAATTGAATGATGATGATTACAGCTTACAGGTGGTCAAAAACGTCACTTTTATTTGCTTGAAGGTGCCTCCTCGATCGGTCAAAACCATGGTTTTGAAACCCGACCTGGTCATCGACCCGGTCTAGTGACCGGGTCACGGGTCAGATGGGTTAACCCGGGTCAACAAAAAAATACAGGTTGTGGCTAATACCAGCAATAAATACCAGCAAATTAAACAAATACCAGCAAAACCCAATTCAAAATCTAATATTTTCTTCCCATTTAAACTAACAATCTAATCGGATCATTCAGATTTATTTATTAAATAAAGCTCAAAATAATATAAAAAAGAGTAGCAAATTAAGTACCTTGAAACTGAATCTGGAGAAGGTAAATCAATAACAGCACCGCCAACACTGCTTGACCTCTGTTGATTCTGGGGAGTCAAAGTCTGCATCTGCGTCTGAAGCTATAGCTGCGGCAGCTTTCTATAACACACAAGAACCCAGTGGTCGGATCTTTTATTATCATAGAAAACCCGATTCTGATACTCACCAACAACCATTTGACCGCCAACAGGCACACTTGACACCGCAATTGAAACAGGCATCGGCGACGGCGATGACAGAGCCGCAAATCCTTCATCCTGCCTTTGCCCGATACGACCACCACCAACAGTCATTTGAGCAAGTTGATCCTCGATTCCCACCACTTTCTGATCTCTAACCCCACCACCATCCTCCACGTGAACCCTTATTGGAGGCAAATTCACAAGCGAATGCGAAGAAAAAGTCAAACCAAACGACGACGTAGTCTCCAACATAGGAGAATCCAGAACTGAATGAACATCTTGCTTTAAAAATAAGTGAATTAGCTAAATTATAATACCTAATTGATTCAGTGCATCGTTCATCTCGTTGTTTTGGCCTTTTAGCCAAAATGATGTCGTGTGACTTTTATACATATTAAAAAAAAGGAGGCCGGGTTTACCCAGGTCGGTCGGGTCCCGGGTTGACCCGCTGGGTCGACTGGGTTTCACCGGGCAAATTCCCAGGCGGGTTTTTGCTTAGACCCGGATTGGTCCCATGCCTGGGTCGACCCGCTGGGCCAGTCCGGGTTTCAAAACTATGGTCAAAACTGTCAAAAAAGAAGTTAAATAGTGGTCAAATGATGTGTCTTATTTTTTAATTTGGGATTGACAAACTTCAATTTAGTCTCTATTCTTCTAATTTTTTTAATTGCATCCATAATCGCCTTCTAAACTTTTAATTTCATGTAATTTCACCTCTGTCAAACTCAATTATTAGCCTCAAACTTCAACGCCCTTTTCATCTTGGTCCTTAGTTTCTAATTTGTGCATTTTGACACTCAATTGACTATCAAACTTTCAAATATCTTCAATTTTGGTCACTGATTTGATCAATTTCAAACCATGCATTTACACACTTTTTTGTTTTGGTTCTTGGTTTTGGATTTCTCCAATCAAGTCTCTAATTGTTCATCAAACCTCAATATTTATGCAATTAAGCCCCTAATTTGACCAAATTAACCATTCAAATTTGCATTTTAACCCCTGAAGTTCAATTTCTTCTAATAAAAGCCTAAATTGATTGCAAAAATAAGTTTTTCTTGTAATTAAACCCTCAATAAATTAAATTAAACCCTGTAAAATTCCAATTGAGTTCTTAAATATCCAATTTTGAATTTTCCTTCACAAACTGAATTTTCCTTGTTAATAAGGCTTTCATTAGTCAAAATTAAATTGTTAATTTTTCAACCTTGGATATTTAGATCTTCAACCAGTCTTTAGTAATTTTTTGGGCGTTCTTCATATTTTCTCCGTTGATCATTTTTTTAGTTTTTCAATTTTTTTATATTTTTTCTAGGCAACATCACAAATAATAATAAAAAAGATGAAAAAACCCCTGCACCAAAGATGTACATTTTTTTTGCTTTTAAGGGCAACAAAGTAAATCAACTATGAAAAAAAATGTACTGGCCAATTTGTCTCTTACTAATGTTGCAAACTAATGTTGCAATGCACAATGGATCGCTTGAAAAATATGATTCTACCCCTACTAGTCAGGCTTTTAGTTTGTTTGAAAAAGGATAAAAAGGATAATTCACTCTGCTAATTCAGAGTGAATTGCCTCAGAGTCTATAATAAATGATTGATATCCTTTAGGTTTTTTTATAATGTCGAGAGTGGAAAGAGATAACTGCTATAAAATTTTATGGAAAGAGAGAGTGATCAGAAGCCCAAGTTTCAACCACCAAAAAGGATCATAGTGTCAACGAGTTTATATTTGTGAGAGGAATTCAATGGAGGTGGTGTTACTCTTTAACCATGTGAAACAATTTGATAGGAGTCTATAAAGGTTTTTTATTCATTTAATTTTCAATTTTAGAGTGATTAGAAGGTGTTGGAGTTTATGATGTTCTAAGGGTAATTTTGAGGTATTTTTAGGTGAAAATAAGTTTAAAAAAAGGATTTTAAGGTCTAAAAACTTGGATCCTGAATTTTTTTGGTGATCATATATTTGTCTAGTAGATGACATGTCGTATGTTATGGCAAACAACATGTCATCCAATTATATATAAAAAAAATGGCTTAAAAATAAAATCAATTTAACGTGCTAGTTTGGCCTAGCGGTCCCAAGAGCGTCTGACTTTTTTTCCCTACTTTTCATTATTTGTTTTAGTTTTTTATTATACTTTAAGGAGATATTGTAATTTTTCTCTTAATTTTTTCCTTGTATATTATATATAAGTAAGTTGTATTTGGATGATGCATTTATATATATAAAAAAATTTCTTAACAACTAAAATTAACCTCTATAATAAAATAAATAAAAAACTATAAAATAAAAATGATAGAAAAAGTAAATTATTTATCTACACATCTATCTTTTACTTTTACTATAAATATAACTTCATGCTTTTGTATTTAATTATATTTAATAACTTTTTTTATTTATTAATTTATATATATTTTTATTTATTTTATTATATATAAATACAATCTCGTAGTTTATCATCTAGATTGGTGGCTCGAGTGAAGCCACGGGTTGAGGCAATTGTTTTTAACTGCGAAAAAAGCTTAGGAGACGTTTATGTTTTTAAAGAAGTAAGAGAAATTCGATAACTAGGTTAAAAAAAAACAAGAAATTAAAAAAAATTATCGAATGACTATATTGAAAGAAAAATATAAGACAAAAAAGACTTCAAAGCTTATTAACTTTTCAAATCATGACCCAGATTATTAGATTGGAAGCAATATAGATTAAATAATTGTAAGGGCTAAAATTACACAAAAAAACTACACAAAAATCCAAAATAAAAAACAACAATAAAAAAAGGGTTAACATTGCAAAAAAATGAAAATAAATTATAGGGAAACAATAAATTTCTAATTTGAGAGTTAAATTGAAAAGAATAAAAACATTAAAAAACATGACAAAAATAGAAAGAATGAAGAACAAAATAAAAAAAAATACACTATAAACTTTGATTGAAGGGTGAAAATAAAAATAATGAACTTTTTATTAAAAAAAAGTCAAGGAAAAAAAAGAAATAATAGGAATAAGGATCAAATAAAAAACTTCGAAACATAATAAACAAATATGATCTTGCATAAATTTTCAACATGTTTTTTTTTATATAAAACAATTCTTATATGTAATTCGAAAAAGTTATGCACACATCTAACTAAACAAATCAATAAGCATTGCATAAAGAAATGAAAACAAAAGACTCATCAACAATAAATACAAACAAAATTGAAAAAACTAAGAGATAAATGTAGATCAAGATAATTAATATCGCAACACGGGTAATTTATATAGTCGTGTTTAATGAATTTGTTTATCAAAATAAATGTATATTAGAAACTAACATACACATAAAATTATTAAATAAAATAAAAGAGAAAAAAATACTATGCAAAACCGGATGTATTAAAAATCTTAAAAAAGAATCAATATTTACAAAAAAAAAATTTAATATATATAAAATTTTAGAAAAATTATAAATGAATCATACAAAGCTCTTTAAAAATTAAACACACACAATATCGCTAAAAAATAATCACAATTTAAAAATGGCCAAATAAGAGAAAAAAACACAGAGAAAAGTATTAATTAAATCATAAACCCAAAAAGTTATTTAAAAAAATACATGTAAAATAAAGTAGTAATTAAAAAAAAAATTTATTTTTTAAAAGAAAAGAATTAGGCCAAATGCGTAGCTAAGCTGCTAGGCTAAGCTTAGCACATGGCCTATCAAGCAACAGTTGCACATGTGTCTTTATTTTCTTTTTAGAGTTAATGGGGGAGGACGACATCCACCCCAACCATTTTATATATATAAAAAAACAAGGAAATGTCATCATATGGAACCAAAAAACCTAACATCAACTCGAAACCTAAATATTTTCGAGTTCAAATATGTTTTTTAAGACACTTAGAAGGTAAAAAAAAACTAATATGAACTCTCCTCATCATATAGAATCATTACATAAAATTCGACCGTTTAAGTGGTCAAAATCATCACCAACGACAACTTTTTCTTTCTATGCTAGAATCCAACACTCCCTTACACTCCTCCCACCAAAAAAGAATTGAAAAATAAAGAAAATAAAATTTGATACTAAAATTGAATTTTTAAAAATTACATGGACTAGTTACTTAATAGCTCAAAAAGATAAGGGACTAAAATGAACTTTTAAAATAAATTTTAAATCCACCACTTATTTTACTCGTCTTTTTCACTACAGTCCCCTATCTTTTAATTTAACCATTTCTCCTATTAAAATATACAATTAGGTGCTAATTTGTGTTTAAAGAGTTAAATTGCGCCAAATAAAATTTTGAAGATCAAATACAAAATTAAAAAATATTGTTCTAATCCATAATATCGTGTGAGGAGGTGATCAATAATAACAAAAGGCTCTATTTTAATTTTTTTTAAGTTAAAGAATTTTACAATAATCTAAATTGCATTTATATTAATATCTTTTTTTCTTGCATTAGAAATTAACTTGGAATGCTATCCATACTGGAACGTGGGTTAAATGATGGTTGGTATGAGCTGTTTAAAAGTGTAATGTCGATTGTTTTTCAAAGTGTTTTTAGTTTGAAAATATATCAAAATAATATTTTTTTAAAATTATTTTTGACATCAACACAACACAATAATAAAAAATATTCATAAAATTAATTATAAGCAAAAAAAATTCAAAATTTTAAAAATGCAATTTCAATCGTGTTCTTAAACACACATGTCGTTTAAGAATATGATTGAGAATATTTTTCAAAATAATTTTTACTTTAAAATATATATTATTTTTTATAACTTATTTTTTAATATCATTGTACTAAAAAAAATACTAAAATAAATTAATTTAAAAATAAAATTCAAATTTTAACCAAAAAAATAAAAACAGGTTGAAACTTAATGCGAAACATCTCTTGCATCCAAGTTTCAAACGCAGCGTTTTAACTTTTACGCTCACAGCTGAATCATACACGAGGACTGAGACAAGCACCCTCTATTCCATCATTTCATCGTCTCATTTAGGGTTTACTTCACTCCCCCTCCTCCCTCTCTTCCTCCACAAAGCTATGTCATGATCCCATTGAATTGAATTGAATTCTCCAAACCCTAAAAGAAATCATAACTCTTTTTAAAATATAAAATAAAGACTGAAAAAAAAAACATGTCAACAACTCTCCCTCCCATGGAGTGTTTGTATGTAACTGAAGAATTTCTCCGTGAATTGAAGGGCGGAAACCATAGCTTCCGTCTCCCTCACCCTGTGCCTATTCTTCGATTTCTCTACGAGCTCTCCTGGAACTTGGTACTACTATTATTTATACTTGCTTTCCAATTTGAGTTTATTTTTACTTGAATATGTCTCGATTGATTGTTTTAGGTTCGAGGAGAACTGCCGTTTCAAAAGTGCAAAGCGGCTCTGGATTCTGTGGAGTTTGTTGATAAAGTGTCTGCTGTAGGGCTGGGTTCGAATTTCGCTGATATTATTACTCAAATGGCTCAAGATGTTGGTTTTTTTTTGGTCCCTCTCCTTTTATGATCGAGTATATCAGAGTTAACGTGAATTTGACTTATTTGTCTTCATCATTATTGTGTGATATTCTATTTTGTATTGCTTAATCTACACTGTGGCTTTGAAACCTAAGTTTTTGATCTCTTATTATCCGTGGTAATCAATGATTTTTTTTATAAACTCATGTGCTTGACTGATTTTGCAGCTAACAATGTCTGGAGAGTACCGTTCTCGTCTCATAAAGTTGGTTAGTATTGATAATTTTTAAGGGCTTTATTTGTATGTTTGATGCTCAAATTTCTGGTTGTTTTTGTTGCGTGGAAATAACCGCTCTATGCTGCTGCTGCTGCTGCTGCTGCTATTTGTTTTGATGTTTCCAGTTATCTGCTTTATACTTGTGAATCTCACATTGCTTAGTGCAGAACATGCTCTTTAATTTTGTGTTCATTTTATCAGTTCAACCATAGCATTCGTGTTTGGAAACCCTCCAAATTTAGTCTTACGACATATGTGAATTTCACTACTAAATGTTTCCCTCTTATTCTAAAGCATCATCTGCTATATACTGATAGTGCCATGCTATGATGTGTATTTGGCTACCTGTTCTTGTCCATGCATCATTTTTTGGTTTAGATGGAACATATATGAGAATCCTTAAGGAAACATAAGTATTGCTTGGATTGTCCTTTTTCAGTATGATGCCGTGGGGCTTGTAGGGTGGCGCCTTTTCCATTTAGTATAACTTGTGAGTCAAATGCTTTGTTTTTCTAGTCTCTTCTGTTTGTTCAGTGTCTGTATGCCATTTATTTGTTAACATAAACATGCAATATACCTTGCACAGTACTGAATTATTTATTAATGTGTGGGATAACCTATATCTTCTTCATTTTTTGATATTTGGCTTTCCACGCTTCTCCCTCATTTGAGTGTTACTATGCAGTCATTATTTAATATAAAGTCCTTTGCTTCTTTTCAGGCAAAATGGCTGGTCGAATCTGCATTGGTCCCATTGAGGTTTTTCCAAGAGCGTTGTGAGGTGGATCTTTTGTTTGTTTAAAATGTTTTTGCTGCTCATCATTTCATAACACTTATTTGGTCTCTCATTAGACCTTAGTAAAAAAAAAGTTTTTTAAGTACACGTTTTCTGTTTGCAGGAGGAATTTCTGTGGGAAGCTGAAATGATAAAGATAAAGGCTCAAGACTTGAAGGGCAAAGAGGTGAATTAATTAAAATGTTCACTAACACAAAACTATTGTTTTGAATTTGGAGCTATTACTTTCATCAACTTTGGGTATATCCAGCCCGGGTTCCTCAGTAAACTTAATCCCCTGCACATCCTCTGGACTTTGTTTCCAAACACCTGATCTGATCATTGAATGTTGATTAGCATATAGCTTTTTGCTTTTCATAAATAACAAGAAATTATGTCAATGTTTGGATGAGTTAATTGATCTTGCACTCGTTCAAATGAAATTTGAGGAAGACATGGAAGATCTGTTTTTGCAGCTGATGACTTAATCATTTATTTTTTTCGACCATGATAATCACTTGAAGCAGTTTGCATTAGAGTTCTATGAGACTACTTAATCCTACATGCAATTGATATATTTTTCTATTGCTTTCAGGTCAGGGTAAACACACGTCTTCTTTATCAGCAAACAAAATTTAACCTTCTCCGCGAAGAGAGTGAGGGCTATGCCAAACTGGTATGCTAAATATTTGATTCTTTCTTTGCTCTTTGTAAAGTTTTCAAGTTAATTTGTTGATCACCCTTTTATAAATGTATGCCAATGGAGGGAACATTTGTTGCAATTAGTCATATCACTATATGATTTTTTGTTTGATTCTTCTCTCATCATATAAAATATTGGAGGCTTTCAAGTAGAGGTTTGCTTTCTTTAATTTTAATCTGTATACCTATATTGGGAGGTACATTATTGCTTCGACCCAATAGATTTTTCTATGCAAGGCACATTTGGCTCTAAAACTGTTTGCTCTTGGGTTCTTTGATAACTGTATTTTTAATAGTGCAATAGTTCATCATCAGAACTGCGTTTTATGTTTCTAATAACCAAATGGTTTGCTTGCATGAGAACAAATCATGTTCTTACCGCCGATAGTGTATCCCATAAAGTTTCTTTAATTTAATCCTGTATGCCACCTTGGAATTGGAGTGACAAAGCAATTGCAACTTGGCAATTTGGACAGTCTAGATTGTGCATTGAACACAGTGAAAAATCATGTTTGTGTGAAAGTTGTCCAACTGAAGAATGGTCAAAATATGGCTGTTTTATTAGATGAATGAAAAATGCACAGGCTCCATTTTTTTCCTTGATAGAGGACTGCTGTTTGAAAACAAAGAATTAAAAAAAATAACATTTCATTATTTTACTTGTGCTTCACCGTTTATGTTTATTTTGCTTTGGGACATTTCTCAAGATGTGTTTGTGTCTACGTCCACAAAATATTAATAGATATCTGAATTAAAAGTGTAGCCTATGTTTGCATGTATATATTTTTGGAGTTATAGCAAACAGTTCCATGTGGTTAATGTTGAAACTTGAGATTTTGTTTGTGTCTGTAAAACCTAGGTGCAAAGGAAATATTTCTTAGCATCTGTTTATTCAGTCAGTCCTAGCTTATGTAATGTGCCTTATCATGTTACCGACAATTAGTTGCAGCCAATCAGCTACCCTTTAGCTATATTTATGGTAACAAGATCTTAATTTTCTCTTAGTCTCTTCTACCCCGTTTTTCCCTCTGTTTATTTCTGTTTAACAAGTGGGCTCTCTTGTGCACTTTTTTGGTACTAGCTATTTTTGAGGGGATTATTTTCTTGGTCTCTATCTCTTATGTAATAAATGATTGGAGCATTTTCTTGAGCTGTATGGATATTTTATTTTGCTTGGAATGTAGCTTTTTATTTGTGATTTTCTTTTGAGCAATGTTCGTATATATATTACATCAAACGTTAAATTACTTTTGTAAAATTGTATCTTGACATGATCAAATTGGGGTGTCCTTTTTTTTTTCCTGATCAAGTAAATGAAAAATATTATAAAAGTAGATGAGGCTGTAATGCTGCATCCCTGATGAGACTACTCTATGCAATAGAAACAATTTTTATGCATCATATTCTTGCTGTTTTTGGTCAGGTTTGCATGATTTGCTGCTTAGTTATAATGCTTTGCTTGGTCATGCTTAGAATTGGAGTCTTATATCAAGTGGAAGTCTGCAAGGGGCAAATCTTATTGGGTCAGAGCTGAATTTTAAGATTAGATTAGTTTTTACCACCTATATGATTGATAGAAGCTGGGATGGCTTATCTTTAGTTTTGGTTTGGTTTGTTGAAGTTTGTCTTTTTGTCTTCCATTATAAAGCACATGCACTTGTCGAGTTATTCTGTACATGCCAAGTATGTTCCCTAAGTGATGCTGACAACAAAAAAAATCATGATTGATGTCCTTTTGTATAAAAGGGTATTTCTGTAATTTTCAGATTTGCTGGAAAATCTGGAAAAAATGTCTAGGCCTAGGTTATTTTCTATTTAGTATTTTATTAGTTCTAAAGTAATTAGCTTTATTAGGTTTTTCCTCTTCTAAATAGATTTCTTATATAGGAAAATAAGTTCTTGTTGGACCAGGAGTAGGCATCTCTATATAAGGTTTATGTAGTCTAAAATAAGCCTTTTAATATTTCAATGACAGTTGATGAATAAAATTCCAGAAATATGCTTTTGATTGTGTGACTCAACCTCCCCTTAGGTGTGACTCCTAAGAACCTAGGTGAAAAGCATGGGTGTTTCTATCCTCTAGGTGTTACTCCGATAATCAATCTACATCCTTCTTATATTCCAGCATAAATTCACAACGTTACAGCCCTAAACAACCTCTAAAAAGTCAGATTCAGAACAGCCTCCTAGGCTGCCCTACATTAGTTGGTATCAGAGCTTCAAGATCCTAGGATGCGTTCTACTTCAATTATGGTGACTGTCTGTCAACGAATTGAATTCTAAGTTTGAGAGCATTATGCAAGCAGTTGGGCAAGAGTTAAGTCTACAAATGATAGGATGGATGCAATGGAAACATCTCACAATGCTAGGTTTGGTAGGGTGCAAGTAGCTTTAGATAGTTTGACAAAGGCTGTTCTAAGCAAGTATCCTGTTGAAACAACCCCTAAACCTAGCACTGAAATTGGAAATCGAGGTTTGCAAGGGTCGGCTAATGATCAAGCAACAGATCCCAATGGCATGCTGAATCATGGAAGAAGGTACTGAAAATCTTGATCAGCAACTTGAGAAGCAAAATCAGCTAGCTGAAACTACAAAATGGCATGCAAAAGAGATAGAGCAACCTGCTTTTGTTGACAAGACAAAATTGGAATTATTTTCCGAAGGGTAGATTCCACAAGAAACAAATGTATTTCAGATTGACAATGACTTGGATAGTGAACGAGAAAAGGCATTCTCTAATCAGTTTATTACAAAGCTTAAAGAAATAGGTGTTGCACTTGATGTAGCCAAACAAAAGAAAAATGTTGATGAGCAGAATGTTAATGAAAGCAAGGATAGCAAGGACAAAGTGCAACTGGCAATGCAAATGGAGTCATTGTTCATGATTTTGATTTTGAAATTTATAGCACAAAATTCATATTATCATTACTGTCTCCTACATTGTGGTTCATATTTAATGGAGGTCACTGCACGTTATGTGGGTTTTGCTACATCGACACTTCAAAACTTGAGGTTGAGTTTTTGCCAAGCAAGGGCGCAGACTGCAAAAGAAGGAAGAATAATATCTTTTTGTATAGAAGGGTATTTCTGTAATTTTCAGATTTTCTGGAAAGTCTTGGAAAATTTTCTAGGTCTAGGCTATTTTCTGTTTAGTATTATATTAGTTCTAAAGTAATTAGCTTTTTTAGTTTTTTCTTATTCTAAATAGATTTCTTATATAGGAAAACAAGTCCTTGTTGGATTAGGAGTATAAAGGTTATCTAGTATTTTAATATTTTACTGACAGTTGATGAATAAAATTCCAGCAATTTGCTTTAGATTGTGTGACTCAATCTCCCCTTGTGTTTCTATCCTCTAGGTGTTAATCCTATGCCTTGTTTGTTTCAAGGAAAATGAATTCCTGGAATTCATTTTCCTTACTTTCCCATGTTTGGCAACATTACGGAAAAGTAGTCAATGGAAACTTAATTTCAGTCAACAAAAAAGCACCGTTTTATCGAAGGAAAGTGTTTTCCTCCTGATAAAGAAAGGAAAACACTTTCCTTTTTTTCAATACACCTATTTTCACAAATCACGATCTCTCTCTGCTCGTTCTCTCCCTGCTCGTTCGTGCTCTCTGTTTTTCTTTGTGTTCGTCTGTTCGGAGGGGAAGGGGGGAAGGTGGTGCAACCAGAGACGAGGCTAACACTCTGTTTCTATCTCGTTTGCTTCTCCAGTCGTCCCCTAGTTTTCTCTGTGTTCTCCCTTGGGTTCTGTCTCTGGTTTTCTTATGGTTTTTCTCCAGTTCCCGTCGCTGTGTTTTTTCTCTGTTCTTCCCCCCTTTGCCTCTGTTCTGCTCTGCCTTTTATAGAGCCAGAGAGCTTGCCCCTCTAACCAGTCCCTGTTACAGTCCTGCATTTACAGGACTGTTAGGCCCCGTTTGTTTGCAGGAAAGTAGTTTTCTTTTGGAAAGTGAATTCCGAGGAAAGTGAATTCCGGGAAAGTGAATTCCGGGAAAGTATTTTCCGATGTTTGGTAGTGTAATGGAAAATAAGTTGGAAAACACTTTCCAGTGTTTGGTTATGTTATGGAAAATGAGCTGGAAAATAACTTATTAATGTTTTATTTTTTCAAGTTTATTAAAATAATGAGGAACAAATCTTACAAATTAAAAAGTTGAATGAGAATGAAATTGAAAAAAAATATAATTTCATAAATTATCTCAAATAAAATAAATAATAATCAAAATAATAGAGATCAAATCTAAAAAATTAAAAAAAATGAAAGGTGAAGAAATTAAAATAATAATAATTAACATTTCATAAATTATTTCAAATAAAATAAGTAAAAATCAAAAGAATGAGGACCAAATTTGATAGATAAAAAATTTCAATAAAAAAATGATAAGAAAAAAGCAAATAGCAATTATAAAAATAAGGACCAAAATTAATATAAAAATTAAATTTTAAGAGATGAAATTGAAAAATAAATATTCAAAACAAATTATATATAGCAATCAAAAGTTTGAGGATCAAATTTGATATAATTAGCAAATAATGACATTTCTAAATTTTTCACAACTTCCGGAAAGTGTTTTCCGCCCAAATTTTTCAGGAAAACACTTTCCTGAAAACCAAGCCAAATTTTCCTTTGACTGGAAAGTGTTTTCCGTTGACCAACTTTCCCAATAGCAAACAAACACAAGAAAGTTTGGAAAGTGGTTTCCCGGAAACCACTTTCCGGAAAACAAACACAAGAAAGTTTGGAAAGTGGTTTCCCGGAAACCACTTTCCGGAAAACAAACACAGCCAAAAGGAAAAACACTTTCCTATAAATCAAACCAAATTTTTCTTTGACTGGAAAGTGTTTTCCGTTGACCGAAAAGTGTTTCCGTTGACCAGAAAGTGTTTTCCGTTGACCGGAAAGTGTTTTCCGTTGACCAACTTTTCTAATGGTAAACAAACACAGGAAAGTTTGGAAAGTGGTTTCCCGGAAAATGAATTCCGGAAAACAAACATGGCCTTAATCAATCCACGAGCGGGATCGTGGGCAAAAGAAGTGGTCCATGATCGGATTGAATTGCTGCCGTTTTCCCTGTTGAATAGGCTTTCTTCGCGCGAAATGGAAGGGATAATGAACAGCTCTTCAAAACGGTGCCATTTGTGTCCTTGGGAATGACTATTTTTCACTTTGGTCCCTGAACTTCTGACATTTATCAATTAGGTCCCTGATTCCATTAATTAAATAATTCCAAGTCCAATTAAGTCCTCAAACTTCTAAATTAAAAATTAATTCATTAATAAATTATTTTCCAGTTCATTTTCCATAACATAACCAAACACTGGAAAGTGTTTTCCAGTTTATTTTCCATAACACTACCAAACATCGGAAAATACTTTCCCGGAATTCACTTTCCAGGAATTCACTTTTCCTGGAATTCATTTTCCAAAAGGAAACAACTTTCCTGCAAACAAACGGAGCCCTAGAATCCATCCACTTCCTTCCTCATATTTGAGCTTAAATTCACAACATAACAGTCCTAAACAACCTCTAAAAAGTCAGATTCAGAATAGCACAGTAGGCTGTCCTGCATCACTAAGCTTTTGGCTAGCTGTTTTCACTTGAATTCTTTTTTACTCAATCTATTAAGGTATGGTATGGTCAGATAACTTTATTGGTCCATGTAGAACAATGTAATAGCAAAGATAGAAAAAGCACAATTCCCTATAGGAAATGGAAAGATCAAGCAAGAAGAAACAATAACCTATAGGTGAGGGCAGGTCCCTATAGGAGAGGGCTAAAGAGTTTGAAGGAAAATCTGTAGGAGAGGGTTCACAAAAATAGAAGAAACGATACTTAGATTCTGAATCATCATTAACATGTTCTCTCTCCCCCCCACAAAGGATATGGTGCTTATATAGACACCAAGAAACCCTAGCAACCTAAATTAATAAGAATAACAAAAAAAAAAGGTCTAGCATGTACAGTAGGAGAGGGTTCAAATAAATAGTAGAAACGATACTCAGATTATGAATCATCTTTATGAAATATTACCTTTCAACAAAAAATAAATTCTAGAAAGCTATCAAATAATAATAAAATTTTAAATGTACTAAACTAGCAACGAATGAGTGAGCTTTCTTGTGCCTATACTGCATCATTGGTCTCGCATGTACAGTAGGTTTCGTTATGATATTTATTGTTCAAGTGGATGTGCAGGTTACTCTTCTCTATCAAGGTTCTGAAGATACAACTGAAAATACATCAGCAGCGACAATAGGCATCATTAAGGTTTTGACTTGGGCTTGCATTTTTTGACTTATAATTTAGCTTGGACTGACCCTCATTTTTCTCACATCTTATTAATGCAATCTCTGCAGTCATTGATTGGTCATTTTGATTTGGACCCAAATCGTGTTTTTGACATTGTAAGTTGTTCCTATTTGTTACTTTCATACAGTTCACTTTGTTGTACTGATGCAGAAATTGATAATCAGAGGTTAATTGTTGGATTGCAATTATTTCATGATCTTCAGGTTTTAGAGTATTTTGAACTTCAGCCTGATAGCAATGTCTTTTTGGAATTAATACCCATCTTTCCTAAGGTATGAATCATTGTTGTTAAGGTTGGCATAAATGTTCAAAATTTAAATTATGATTAAATAACACACAAGTTCAGGTTGCTCATACCTTTGATTTTTTTTTCTTCAGTCGCATGCATCGCAAATTCTTGGTTTTAAGTTTCAATATTATCAGCGCATTGAATTAAATAGCCATGTCCCATTTGGGCTCTATAAGCTTACAGCTTTGCTGGTGAAGGAAGAGTTCATTGATCTTGATAGCATGTAAGTGGCTTGCCCAAGCTTTTATTCTATAGCACAGTGATTCCTTAAAGTTCTGTGATCATTGATTACTTCAATTCTTAATACTTGTAATGTTTCAAGAACTGTTAGTTGTCAGAAGTTCTTTAGCTGATCATCTGAATTCCATCATTTTGCTAGTTGCCAAAAAGAGAAACTTAACCTGTTATTTTTATGTGAATTGATTAAATGGAAATAATGTATCCATTTAATGATTAGAATTCATTGGGTGTAAGATTGGAATTAATTTGCAGATAGCATTGATGCTATTTTAATCATTTTTAATTTTATTTCAAGTGCTTTCATGGTTACCAGCTGATTGTAATTTCATGGTTCCTTATGCTTAGCTGTGTTTTTTTTTTTGTGTGTGTGGCATAGGATAGTGTTCCTTCTAGTCTAATGAGTGGATAATCAACAAGAAAATGAGTGCGCTTTATCTTGAAGGGTATTTTATTTTCAATTATGAGGATGATTTATTTCTTGCTGAGTATCATGGATCTTTTCTATCTATAAGATACTAGACTAGGGTCTTTATAGTCTTGCAATACACCAAAAAGTAACGATTGCAACGGGTACCCATGGTTTTGGATAATAGGATGACCATAACCTATCCATACCCATCAGTTAAGGAACTTGGATAACAATATCCAAACCATTGGATTTCAAATATCCATTTGGTTAACCTTTATCCATACACTTATTTTTCAAAAAGACTTAATTGAGTGCGTGATTTTTTATTTTTTAAATCAATAATTTTAATAAATTGGTGAAAAATACTATTAACATATAATCATATTATTAACAACTAAATAAGTTAAAAAACAGAAAGCAGAGAGCTAGAGATTGTTCTAGATTTAGAGCTTGTGAGCAGAGTTAGTGAGTATTTATAAGTAATGAAAAAAAAAAATGTATTACAACACATGCACGCACACATGAACGTGGGAGCTTGTGTGTGTGTGTTTGTCTGTGTTTTAGATCGGATATGGTTCTCATAACTGCAAATATTTTCCAGTTATAATTGTATTTGTACTTAATGTGTGTGTGTGTGTCTGTGTTTCAGATTGGATATGGTTCGGGTTTCAGTTTTAATAGCATGAAAACCATAACCACAAATATTTTTTCAGATTTTATCCAAATCCAAACCAAAACCATTTTTTACCCAAAAAACCTATCCATTTGGATCGGATTGGATGGATGCCCATCGAATTGCCACTTATCAACAAGGCATTTTAATCCGCATTGCTTAGCCAACCTTTCATTAGATATTGCTTGTAGATCACTCAAGGATCCCTACTTCTAAGAAAAGATTCGTAAATTGAATGTACATGTGTTCACTTGGGATTCCTTCATTCATTAGATTTTCTAGGCTGTTCCTAGGAGGCAGTTGTGAGTCGTGTGATGGTCGATTGAGGTTGGTTATGGTATCGTGCCTGACAAAATAAGAGCCAAAATGTTCAAGTAGTAACTAATCAGGCTTATCCTAATTGATAAATCAACCTGAACAGGATCACATTCATTTACCTATATTAAGACTTGTACTTAATAATTTCTTCCTATTATGATGAAAAAACCCTTCACTGATCAAACAGCTGATTTCAGCTGCTAACTTTGGCAATGTGCATCAGATTTTTGCTGTGAGAAAATATTGTTGTGTTTGTGATATGTTACCTGTTTCTTCTTTATACAGCGTTCTGAAGTTTATGCTGCGCTATGCCTTAGTTCATGCCTCTATTTTGTGCTGCAGCATTTTTTTTATGTTTTGTATTTTGTAATTTGATCATTCTTTTATTTTGCTTTGTTGTATCAATTGGTTTTTTGATTGTTCTTTTTATCTTTTGAACTAATTTAATTTGCTCATCATTGCAGATGTGCACATTTACTTCCCAAGGATGACGAGGCTTTTGAGCATTATAATACGTTTTCTTCTAAACGGCTGGATGAGGTATATCGCCATATTCTTATTGTTCCTTGTTACAGTATTCCACTATATCTTTCTGCTTTCAGTTTTGTTTTTGTTTTTAATATTTTTTACCATCATGTTCAATGTATTTGTGTATATCAATGGTTTGTAGTGAAGGCTTTACATGTTCCTTTTCTGATTGTTTGAAGTGCTTATGTGCTTTGTTTTATTCAGAGTATGCTTAGTCTTAATCCTGTCATCTGTGCATTCTTGATTTGATTTTCTATGCAAATTTTTGCAGGCTAACAAAATTGGAAAAATAAATCTGGCTGCTACTGGAAAAGACCTCATGGATGATGAGAAACAAGGAGATGTGACCGTAGATCTTTTTGCTGCCTTAGACATGGAAGCTGAGGCAGTAGCCGAACGATTCTCTGAGCTTGAAAACAATCAAACTTTAGGCTTGCTAACTGGTTTCCTTTCTGTGGATGACTGGTAGGTTTAATCTTGACATTCTGCTCTAAGGAAAATATAATCCGAGTAAACTATAAATGGTGCTTTTTTTGGGGAGAACATTTTAGCCTCATGGAGGAGGACAAAATATTTTCCATAGGACTGCCAATTCTGAATATGTTTATCACAATCAACAGACCAATTTAACTACCACTGTCACCACCACCACACAACAACAACCTCTCCCTTGCCACCAGCAGCAGCACCACCCTGTTACAATCATAACTACCATTGCAACCACTTCGTTAACACCTATACCTTTATACCAATGCAACCATGCCCAGACTACTACGATCACCCCACTATCACCATGTTACCACCATTACTTCACAGCTACCAATGAAAATAATATATTATTCAAGAAATTGTTTTCCCTAATATAGTCAAACAATAGAAAACAGCTCTTTCTCCAAGATCCAGGAAAATATTTTCAGCAAAACAGATGCACTATAGATATCCTGAATTACTTAGCTAATTCCCATTCATAAAAGTTTTTGCTTTGAATTGATTGCATCACACCTAATTGGACATGTAACAAGAGGAATTCTAGATGTCATAGCTCAATGAGAAAAACAAAGGTACATGAACATGAAAGTTCTCTAGTGATGTTGCAAGATTACATTTGAACTTGAAATTGGATGATGCAGTTCACTGGACTGTCACCTATCCCTCCAAGAAAATGTCATGAAACATATTCAACAAAGTGAAAAGTAAAGCTTTAAAGGTCCAAATGGATAGGTCTTGTCCACCTGGTTTCTTCTCTTCATGCATGTCCATCCATGTCTACCACTGATCTGCCACTGTTTTCTCTGGATACCATTGTCATCATTGTCAGTTGGCAACTGCTTCGATTTTTTCCACAAATGACATTGCATTGCTTAGGAACTTTTTCATGTTCATATACTTTTGTTTTTCTCTGAGTGATTTCCAGAGTTGCTCCTGTTTCTCACTCTCTTCTAATCGAATCGATGCAGTATGATGAAGAGATGGCTCTTTGAATGCCTATCATATTTTCTTTTATTAACATTCTGTTTTGTTATTATTTATGGAAATAACTCCTGCTCAGCTTTGCTATTCTCTGCTTATGATGTCTCTTGGTCTCCATTCTATTGATTTAGTCTTCGTTTTGTAATTACCTAGAAGACTTTTCCACTGCCTTTTCTCTTGAATGGTGGTTCTCATCTGAGAATATACTAAACCTTTGATTTAATATGGTCTGCAGATTGTAATGTTAGCATCGTTTTCCTTCTGTCTTTCTTTTTGTTTGGTCTTCTCCCCTTTTGCACCATGATTCTTATTGATTGAATAAATTTTGGACTCTACTTTTAGATATTTGGTAGATATTCTTGATTTCAAATATACCATGTCAGTTATTTTTGTCGATGTTTGTTCCTGTAACCTGCTTTGCTATTTAAAACTTATGGTAAAATTAAATGTCAAGTGATGTTCTTTGGTTTCTTTCCTTTAGTATTGAAAATAATTATTTTCATCCATGATTTGATCCCTCCTTTTTATTCATTGTTTAACTATCCAAGACTTTTCATTTATATAATTGAGTTTGGGGGAATGGATGAAAAGAAGGAAAAGAACATGAGATAATATATTTTCATCCATTGTTTCTATGTTTTTTCTACTAGGAGTTATCTTAGCCGCCGAGGCTGTGTTTTGACTCTAGGGTTATGAGATGAGATTATATTGTTTGGTGCGAAACTGTATGTGTAGTTTTGGGAGTTTTGTTTTGGTAAACTGTTTCCAGCTTTTGATGCATTTCAACCTTTTGTTTTTCAACAGAGATATTTTGGTTTTAAAAAAATGGTCTCACTAGTAGAATGCCACTAAGTTCATTTTTTTCCTTTTCTTCTTATTTTGCAATAATTATTGCTTCAAATGAGTGTCATTTTTATACTCCATAAAAAGATTATTTCTTCCAGCTCAAACATATGGATATTTTTGTTATGTGCCACAGAAATGTACTGGTAGAACACTAGTTTTATTGTAATGCATAGCTTTTTTCCCAAGGTATCATATTCATGTGGCTTCTGTTTTGTCAGGTATCATGCCCATATACTTTTTGAACGTCTCTCTCCTCTCAATCCAGTTGCACATACTCAAATATGTAACGGCTTATTTAGGTAAAGTTTTGAATTTATTTTTTTATCTGCGTTCATTGTAAAACAGGCACACGCACACACACCTTATAGTCTTTGTGAATGTGCTCTGAGGTTACTATGTAAATTTTTAGAATCTAAACAAAGAAGTCTCTATCTCTGTTCCAATTATTTCTGCCACCCATCAGCATGGAAAATTAATGAAATTTTATTGTTTGTATTTGATGTGATATATTTTCAGGCTCATTGAAAAGTTGGTCTCATCAGCATATAATATTGTTCGTCAAACACATATTCAAAGTTGTGGGTCACCAAGAATTGCTGGTATTGATGCTATGGGCGTGACAAGTTCTTCAGGCCATGTCTCTTTCATTGATCTTCCCAAAGAGTTTTTTCAGATGCTTGTCACTGTTGGACCTTATCTTTACCGTGATACATTATTGCTGCACAAGGTGCATGGTTTAATTTTTAATATTTGGTGAATTTTTTCATCTACATTGTATTTGTTTTATTTTAATTTTTTTTTGGTTTCTTTATGGATAGGTGTGTAGAGTGTTAAGAGGTTACTATATGTCTGCACTTGAGCTTGTAGATAGTGGTGATGGAACTCTAAATGGTGAACTTCTTATTCCTGGAAATCGAGTTCCTCGTTTGCACCTAAGGGAAGCTAGGTCAAGGGTTGAGGAAGCCCTTGGAGCATGTTTACTTCCTTCTTTACAGTTGGTACCTGCAAATCCAGCTGTTGGGCAGGAGATCTGGGAAGTAATGAGTCTCCTTCCTTACGAGGTTGGCCTTTCATTATAACCATCTTTTGATAATTCCAGTTTTGATGTTGGTTAAGTTTGACAGATAAATTTCTTCTGTTTTTACCAGGTGCGATATCGTTTATATGGTGAATGGGAAAAAGATGATGAGCGGAATCCAGTGATTTTGGCTGCTAGACAAACAGCCAAGGTAACATATGCATATCTTAATTTACTGTTGCAAGCTTGGTGTTTTAAGATAATCATACTCAATTCATTGTTATTTACTGGTGTTTGTTGTATGTTTCTCTTTGTTATCATGCAGTTGGATACTAGAAGGATATTGAAAAGGCTTGCGAAGGAAAATTTGAAGCAGCTGGGTAGGATGGTTGCAAAATTAGCTCATGCTAACCCGATGACTGTCCTTAGAACAATTGTTCACCAGGTGCTTTTTTTGTTTAAAGAAAATGCTGCATTTGTTGTCATTGATCTGTATTTCATAAATCAAATCTAAGGTAAAGTTATTTGCTGGATTTTTGGCATGCAGATTGAGTCGTACAGGGATATGATCTCTCCTGTTGTAGATGCTTTCAAGTATTTGACTCAGGTTTGAATTCTCTCTTAATTTACAATGACTTCTCCTTGAGCATTTGAAATCTGAAGTCATACTTAGCCATAAAAGCTTCTTGCATTGGACCTAATGATCTTCTCTACTTTTACACGTCCACAAACTTTTCACTGTAATCTTACAGTTTCATGTGATTTTTGCTGGAAAAAAAATATTTAATTTATGTTCCAATAACATGATTTCTTTTAATTATAGACATTTCAAATCTAATTTTTGAATCTGTTAATCAATTAAGACCTAGAAATGTTGGAATCATCTATCACTGGTTTAGCATGTCTTCCTAGCTGTAGTTGGTGTGTGAATTTATCTGTACTTGCAGCCTTTTGAAGTTGAGAATCTTTTTTGGCTGTCATTTCATTTTCCAAAATAATGCTTCCTCTCTCTTCAAATGATATTCATGTTTCTAGTTTTCATTCTCTAATTTTTCCACTGCAATTTATCATCTCTATTTCTTGAAAACAGTCCATGTGAAAGATGGACCCTCGTTTCCTTTTGCATGTAATTCAGGATTGGAATTTCATTGTTTCATCAAAGCTATATCAGAGTAGTTGCTAAGGCAATTGAAATTGAAGTTATTTACTTTCTTTCAGATAGGAAACAGACATAGCTGATTGAAATTGTGTTCTTAAAACTAACCAGTAGCTTTCTCTATTTTAATGTTAAATTAAAAGTAGAAGATTGGTAATACTGTAAATGAAAAAAATGGCATGAGTTATGATGCCATCAAAGTAATAAAAAAGAAAAGAAAGAAAGAGGTATTGATAAAAGAAAAGGAGGTCTTTGGTATATTAAAAAAAAGAGGTTTCTGAAGTTGATCGTTTTGGTTTTGAAGACAACAGTGATGATATTTTGTTTTGAGGAGGAAAAGATTCACTTCTTGCTGAAGAGACAGAGAGATGTAACATCCATTTAAATAGGAGGGAAAGATTTGCAGATGTTTTCTTGTGACTGTACAGACCACAGAGTGTATGCAAAGTGTTTGATGAAAATTACATATTTAGCCTTGATTAAAATTGTTTACAAAATAAGAGACTAAGAATATTTGTATGCATAAAAAATGTGGGCACAATGCTAACTTGCCTAAACTAAATTCAGCTATGGATGTGTTTGGATTTGGCATCTATGGGACCACCACCCAATTTGTACATCCACAACTTCACATAGAACAATTGTGTTCCTGGTCATTAATCTGAACAGCAAGAACACTGACAAAAAAGCCTGAGTCCTGATCTGTTGACCCTTCCAACAACGTTTGCAAAATTAATGAACAATTTGCATATCCTTGTGTATACAATTATTTAGGGATGCTTATTGACAGTCATTTCAATATATCTCTTTATCCGTGCAGCTCGAGTATGATATTTTGGAATATGTTGTTATTGAGCGGTTAGCGCAAGGTGGCCGTGATAAGCTGAAAGATGATGGCCTTAATTTGTCAGACTGGCTTCAATCACTGGCTTCATTCTGGGGTCACCTGTATGTTTACATTTCCTCTTTTCCAAAACACTGCTTTTTTTTTGTGTTTTTCTACTTGTAGAATTTATATTGCCCCTCTGTATCAAAACTAGAGCCTTTAACAAATATGGTTGCTTAGCAGATGAGAATTCAATGTTGAGAATCTTTTAATCTATTGTAAAGGTTGGATGTCTTACTGAACTTTGATATGCACAATCATAAGTATGTGTTTGGTGTTTTCCCTTTTGGTTTCTGGTTTTTGTATCTGCTTGTCAACTTTGTTTTATTATATTTTGCATGAGTTATATTGGAGTCTATTTGTGTGTTAAACTATTCTATTAAGAGTTTTAGGTGTATCTTGGGAAGCTTTTCATCAGTTTCCAGGTTTCAGATTTAACTCAGCAAAAGCAGGATAACTGGAGCTGAGGTTGTTGTGGACATTGCAGATTTTCTGAGTCCCTGATTTAGGAGGTTAGCACAATTCCAACATGACTTGGCATTGAATAGGCACTAATCAGAGAAATCTATGGGATTTGGAGATGGAAACAGTCGAAGGTTGTTGGAATGGGAAATGATATCCGAGTAAGAGAGTTAGTTGGCAGATAAAAAACGAAAAAAAGAAGAAAAGTGAAGGGTAGTTGGGATTACATTATTCAAACTTGACAATAATGTTATTTCTTTGACAACTTTTCAAGTTTGACGTTCTTGAGATTGGAGGTGAAAAAGACTATTCTTACTTTGATCATTGAGATTTATGAGTGACCTTGTTGGTGGTTATTTTATGAATCAACAGTGGAAATTTACAATAAAGCTGGCTTTGTGCTTGGGGGTTGGTTGCCTGGTTCATTGGGATTGCATTATTCAAACTTCCATTTGGTTCTATTTCTTCTATGTCTCTTCAAGATAAATATTCAGATAAGATTGATGACTTAACCTGTTCAAAGAAGGGCTGTTTCTGTGTCAGAGGTGGATTTTTCAGTAAAACTTGCTGTTAGAGTTTCTAATGCAACTTGGAATATTGGTGACTGTAATGAAGACATTATTGGAAAATGGTAGCAAGCTAGTACCCTGAAGTAAGAAAAGGGACGGAGATATACGGTTCATTGTTGAAAGGTACTTGATGTTGAAATACTCTTTAAGTTGCAGATTTTGATTGATGGTGGAATGTATGGAAAGTCTCTTGTATGCATAATTGTGCTATTTGGTGGGGTTTTCTCAGCTAACATGTAAATGGCTAGGAATTGGTGTTTAATTTACTGTCCTCCTGAAGAGCTTATGTTTAGGTATGGTCTGAAATTTGAAGGCAGTTTGGTTCTGGATATTTCAGATTCTTGTCAGACTTGTCTTTCTCCTTGATGCTTCTCTCAATGAGTGTTTCCAATAATGTAACGTGGAAGCAGTATATGTTTTGGTCAGAACTGATGTTCACTACATCCTACCAATGTGAGTCCTGCAGAAGTGTATTGTTGTTTTATGAGACGAGTGTTCTGAACACGGGGAGAGAGCACTCTGTTTTGATTGTGGCTGCATTAGCTTGTATTGGCAATGACATTAATGTTCTCCAGGGCTCCACAATTTCTTCATGATTATGGAAGGCGTGCATAGCTAATTTGGAATGCCATGCGTGGCGTGAAGGCTTTTGAAGTAAAATCAAACTCTGTGGAGGTGACACTCAGAAATTTGTCAGAGCTCTCAATGTTGCCTGGCTGTTCAGTAAGACATTGAATGGGGGTAGTTCACTTTAGTCCACAAAACTTTGCTTTTCTTTTTGTTGATTATAGTGCATGTGCATAGGCTGCTGGATATCTTTAATATGCAAAACACTTTTTAATTCTGGAAAAAGAGTGTCATATCAACACATGCATGTTCAGAAATATTAGGCTGGCAATTTTTGGGGTTGCATAATTGTCTTGACTCCCTTTTCTTTTTAGAAGTTCTGGCGATTAGAACCTGTAGTTTATTCTTTATTCTTTTTCCTTTTAATTTCTTTTGTTGTGTCTTTGTCTAGTCATCCAACTAGGTTGTTGGGGAATACTGTATGGGGGTTTACTGACATGTCTCAGAGAAGTTTTCTGTGCCTCTTTATAAATTCCATGCTTTGCATAGTCACTGGATAATCATCAAGGACCACTGTCATAAAATTGGGTTGCACATGCTTAATATTCCTCATGTTATTTTCTTAATACTGTGCTAAACCTATTTCAGAGAGAGAGATGGGAGCAGGGAAGGTAATGCTGCTTTGGCTGCTTTTTGATAGACTTCTTGTCTAGGTTTCAACTAAGGGAGATCAATTTTTTTTTTTTATTTCCTGAGAGCTGCTATAAAGGATGTGTTGAATGCTAATGAAGTGTCATTGCTACCTCTGGACATCTTAGCTATAGGAGCATAGTTTGCTAAGAAAAAATCAAACCTCTTGAGCAGTGGGGACAATTCATCTGTTCATATCAGACTTATCAATTGCTTTTCTGTACTTTTCTAATGATTGGTGGTTCTGGTCTGTGATTGTGATCCTTATCCTCTTCAGTCGTCTTTACTGTGCCAAATTAACAAACTTTTCGAGGGATTTAAGTGGTTCTGTTCATTTTTTCACATTGACCTTTTCTCCTCTTTTATTCCTCTCCCTCTTTTCATGGTTTGCCTCCTTATCCTGTCTGAGCATTTCGTTCTCAAAGCTCTTCTTCTTGATGTTATTGTGGCCATTACATGGCTTCAATAATCTTATAAGCACAAATCTGTTCAGGGATACTAAAATTTTTTCCTCCTGTGTGGTCATGGTCAATATCATTCATTCTAGTTGCGTGCTTTCATTCATACACATATATACCAAAACACAAGCATCCAAATCCACATGTTCCAAATTTGTATTTTTAGAATGCCCTCAATTTGTTGTTAAATGTACACCATGTTTATTTCCATCCTTTTGGAATCCTGTTTTAATAGATAAGCCCTCATCCAAGGTGCGTATACACTACATCCGTCACCTCTATTCTTATTCTTGCATATATCCTATGCAATCCAGAAGGCTGATTCTTTTACCGAGTAGCATTTTATGAGTTTGGATAAGGTCTGAGTGAAGTGATTGGTGTGGCCTTTTGGGTTTGGTTCCGATTGCTTATGAACAGAAATTTCACTATAGTCTGGCAGTTGGCAAGCTTAGTTATCTGTAGCAGATAGAGGAACTGGGGGAGGTAGGATGTAAATGATTTGGTTGACTATGAGAATAATCTTTAGGATCTTGAGGTGAAGTCCACAGAGATTTTGGTCATAGAATCAGAGTTTGAATCAGGTGACTGGTCTGCGGGATATGTTTGTGGTACATAAGGATTTTGTTTAAAGTTATGTATATTGTGTCCGTGGATCAATAGGAGGTTTGATTTTGGCCGTGTTGATTTGGTAATCTACCTTTTAGCAAGGTTATATCATATTTAGTGTAGATGTATTTATTCACAGCTGATGTTTCCTTAATTAACTCATGATTCTATTGTTGTTTCATTTTGTTCCCATTCTTCATTACTGTGCGTGCCTAGGCATCCTCAATATTCACTTCTATTGTAATGAAATATTGTTTCAGTATCAAAGTTAATTGGCGACTTCGGCCTTTACTAGATTGTGATGGGAGCTAATTACAAGAATCCTGCTGATGTACAATGCTCTTATCAGTTAGGCGTGTATCACATGTTAGAGTGTCTGAATGTTGTTTGTCAGAACATATCTTAATGATAGCAGTGCTGCATAACAATAATTTGGTAACTATCTTGGATAATTTATATTAATAAAGCAAAGAGTAGAGATGTAATAAGATACAAGACAAGCAAACAGTTACATGGTCACTGGTAAAGATGAGATTGTTGGTTGACCATCTGGAGCTTGTAGCATCGATATGGATAAATGGCTTTGATGATTGTCTTAGTTTATTACGCTCATGTATGCTGAATGTGCCATCTCTTCAAGCTTCAAAAACACCAAGTTCAACACCTGCTGAAGTTATGTGACAGTTGATTTCCCGTTTTAGTAGCTTTTGAATTTATTTGAACTGCTATGATACTACACTTATTTGAAATAGTTTCATTAATAAATTAAAGATCAATTCCACTTGACTAATTCCCACCTCAGCTATGTGCAATGTAAAATCATCAAAGCCTTTCATAATTTCTTAAGATGATTGCTTTTGCTAATTTCCTAGTCCACTTATTTTATTTGCACTTAAAAATTCATCAAGTTTAATTGGTGGAATTATTTTATCTGGGCTTTCTCTTGTTGAGATCACTTGTGGCTGCTTCTACTAATTTGGTCTCTTATATATTAGCTGTTATGCATTTAAGAGATGCTCAATCTGTTGTATGATTGCATTAATTTCCATACTTGTTCATAACGTGTTATGAAGTTCTGGTGTTCTTGTAGTGATTTGATGAAATGCTATCCCTTCATCTCCATGGATCATGATGATGATATAATTTTTTTTATTCTTTTATTTCTTTTATGTTATACAAATAATATTGTTGATGGACTTGGAACTTTATGTAAAGAACTACCTCTTCTTCTTCTCCTTTTTTTTTTTGTTTTTGTTTTTGATTACTTGAAATTGCATGAAGAGAGTTTGTTTATTCCCAGGTGTAAGAAGTATCCATCTATGGAATTGAGAGGCCTTTTCCAGTATCTAGGAAATCAGTTGAAAAAGGGCCAGGGGATTGAGCTTGTTCTTCTGCAGGTATCATTCAGATCTAGAAGTTACAAAATTTATAACTTATAATTAGACGTCCAGTTGCCTATTAATAGTGGAGTCTTATGATTATGTCAGGAGCTTCTTCAACAAATGGCAAATGTTCAATACACAGAGAACCTAACAGAGGAACAGTTGGATGCAATGGCAGGGAGTGAGACTCTTCGGTATCAAGCTACTTCTTTTGGTGTAACCCGAACTAACAAGGTCTCATTGCTCCCTTTAAGTGTTCCAAGCAACTGTAGCAAGTTATGTTTCAATAAGTTGATTATTTCAATGGAGGCACATGCCTGAGTAAAATAGTGGTTTAGTTTCTTCCTGAATTTGGATTTCATGGTGGAAAACTCATTTGTTTTTTCCTTTTCACTGAGATTTATTTTTTAATTAAGACAATGATCTAGCTTTTCTCTGTGCACTAAAATCAACTAAGTAAATTATACTTTAGTAAATGGTATTTCATTATATACTACCTCTATATTCTTATATATTATCTGGAAACATTTATGTGATAGACAAACAAAAGTGAATGATATAGATCCCTGTAGTCAAACCCTCTAGTTTGGGATTGAGGATTCTGAAGCTTATTCTAATGTTACACATCCAAGGTTATGTGATGTCAAAATACCCTGATGTTGGGCTAAAAGCGTTTCTTGTGACCTGGTGATTTCATCAACACCGTTGTGGAAACTAGTTTATTGAAATACAAGTTCCATTTGGAAATGTAGGATTTTCTTATTTGGGCTTTGGGGATTCCATTTGTTGATGCTTGAAAATGATGACAGATTCTTCAGTTGTCTAAACTTGCTCAAAGAGCATATATATGCTATTAGATTAAGCTAGGCATCCTAGGGTTCCCTCGTTTGCCCTTGCTTGCTACATATTCCTGTAGGTAGTGTACTGTTGTTATGATTTAGTTTAATTTCCTATTGTTGCTGAACTTGAGCATATATCTGCAAGCTACTTGAGCATGAGATTGTTATTGCTAAGTATGGAAGTTTTGACTCTGCAATATTCCTTTTCACTTTTACACCACAGACATTCCCAGACCGAATTTCCAACACATCAGGGCAACTTACAAGCTATGTCTAATTTATTCTCTGTGCAGGCACTGTTCAAATCTGCTAACAGGCTACGAGACTCATTGCTTCCTAAGGATGAACCGAAGCCAGCGATCCCCCTTTTGTTACTTATTGCTCAACATCGTTCTGTGTAAGCAGTACAACTTTATTTCTTATATATTTGCTTAAAATAATAGATTTTTTTTCTCAAGGATATTTTCTGAGAAGAAAACATGGAAATGGTGTAGGTTGTGAAGGATGTTTATTTTTTAAACATGGATGATTTTTTACTTTATCCTCTTTATACAAATCCTTTTCCACCAAGTGCAACATGTATCGGAATATTCTTGTGTGCATATTTGAAATGGGTATATGTCCCTAATTATTTCTTTTTGCATCTATTCATGAATGTTTACGCAATTTGGTCCTCTTTCTTATTTAAATCTTTTTCTGTTTTAATGTTAAAATTCTGGAGTAATTTTTGCTGCCTGTCTTAGCTTTTGACATGCTCTTTTCCATGGGATGTGCTTGATGTTGATTGGAGTGCTGACTTATCATATATTTGTTTCCTCCAGGGTTGTCATAAATGCGGATGCACCTTACATTAAAATGGTCAGTGAGCAGTTTGATAGGTGTCATGGAACCCTTCTTCAATATGTGGAATTCCTCTGTAGTGCTGTGACGCCACCCTCAGCATATGCTCAGTTGATTCCCTCTCTTGATGATCTTGTCCACCTGTACCACCTTGATCCTGAGGTCTCTCCTTCCTTTCTCTCTGTGTGTGTTTGTATTGTTTAAGCCTCTAATTTTTCTGTATTTTGGTCATTGATTTACCCTATTATGTCTGCTTGATCATTTATAAATTACATTTAGAGTGTTGTTTACTGTGCAGTTATTTAGTTTTTATGACAGGTATCCTTATGCTTGTACATTACTTTAATCTTCATTTCTCTTTGCATTTTAGGTTGCATTTTTAATATATCGCCCAGTCATGAGGCTTTTCAAGTGCACTGGCAGTTTAGATGTTTTCTGGCCCTTGGAAAACAATAAAACAGTAACTAATACAAGTGCAATCCTGGAGCCTGAAGCCATAGAATGTTCTGGCGGAGTGATTCTGGATCTTGGCTCTTCCCATAAGTCTGTAACGTAATACTCTTGTCTTTTACTTTGTTTTATTCTGTAGCATTTCTTGGCCTGTGATTCTTTTTCTTATACACTAACTTGTGTGTGGAATACCTGATAAGAAACAACGATTTTATGAAGAAAGTTACTTTTATAGTAAAGAATAATCATATATCAATGGTATGTAGGTGGTCGGATCTTCTTGAGACTGTGAAAACCATGTTGCCTTCAAAAGCCTGGAATAGTCTCTCACCTGATCTCTATGCAACTTTTTGGGGACTCACACTTTATGATCTCTATGTTCCTAGAAACCGTTATGAGTCTGAAATTGCCAAGCAACATGCTGCTCTTAAAGCTCTGGAAGAGCTTTCTGATAATTCTAGTTCAGCAATTACTAAAAGGAAGAAAGAGAAGGAAAGGATTCAAGAATCTCTTGATCGTTTGACTAGTGAGCTCCGTAAACATGAAGATAATGTTTCATCTGTTCGTAGACGACTCTCTTGTGAAAAGGACAAATGGCTGACTTCCTGTCCTGATACTTTGAAAATCAATATGGAGTTCCTTCAGCGTTGTATTTTTCCCCGTTGTACTTTCAGCATGCCAGATGCTGTTTATTGTGCCATGTTTGTACATACTCTTCATTCACTTGGCACTCCGTTTTTCAACACAGTAAACCATGTTGATGTTCTGATATGTAAAACATTACAACCTATGATATGCTGCTGTACTGAATATGAAGCAGGTAGACTTGGAAGGTTTTTGTATGAGACATTAAAGATTGCTTACTACTGGAAGGTATTGACAACTTCATGGTCCTTTCTGTTATTCAGATTTATTTTTGCTTTCACAAATTGGAGCTTGTTTCATAAAGTAAAAGAAATTATTCTTTTCCTAAATTAAATTATATGCAAGTGCACACGGGAATGTGCTTGTTTGAATTTAGCACTTGTGTTTGATTGAAATAACCATTTGTTTGCTTTTCTTTTTGCCTGCACCCTAACTCAATGCTCTTCTTTTCTTTTATTGAATGCTTTGCTACCAGAGTGATGAATCTATATATGAACATGAGTGTGGAAATATGCCTGGATTTGCTGTGTATTATAGATTTCCAAACAGCCAACGGGTTACATATGGTCAATTCATCAAGGTTAGTTCTTGAGATGGAAGTTGTATTTATTGTTTTCAACTGGTTGTCATTTTCACAAACTGAAATCTCTTTCTGAATATTTCATCATCTGGATGACTTTGCATCAAGTGTTGATTCTTTATCTACCTTTCTGCATTTAATTCTATTAATCTACATAATGCATTGTTCAGCCTTTAATGTACTTTTCAAACTGAGCTTATTGGTCTTACTTTTCTTAAGTTCATATCTGGACATGTGTTAAATTGGGGACTAATTTTTATGTAGGATCCCCATATTGAAACTAGTCATGCTCAGGAAATCCTGAAGTAATCTTTAAGTATCCACTAGTGCTAATATGTGGCATTAGTTGAAATCTAGAGTCTTAAGGTCTTCTAAATGATATTGATTCTGGTTGCAAATCCTCTTGGGAACCGGAAAAAGTTTAAGCTTTAAAGTAATTTCTTGAGATTTTTTTTTATGAATGGTCACTATAGTTTTTATATTTTCTTCATTGATAATATTACATTGAAGATCACTTTTGTTTTTATTCCACTTGACCCATTGCTGCCTCTTACTTTTCCCTTCTTTGCTGGCTTTTTCCTACTCTCTTGTCTTTTCTTGATCATTTTCCTTTGGCCAAGTTCAACCTTTTGGTCAGTCACTACTGATATTTAAGGCACAGAGATATGTGATTTATTGAATCATCTGTTAAAACCAGATATTATGTGTTACTTTTATACCATAATTGGGTATTGGTCATATTAGTGGTAATTGTTTATTCATTTTATCTGCTCTTTTGGTGATAGGTACACTGGAAATGGAGTCAGAGAATGTCTCGGCTATTGATTCAGTGTCTGGAATCATCTGAGTACATGGAAATTCGAAACGCTCTTATTTTGTTGACAAAAATTTCAGGAGTTTTTCCAGTTACTAAAAGGAGTGGTATTAACCTTGAAAAACGAGTAAGAGACGTCAAGAAAGGAGACCTTTATTTATCTTAATTTTATGGTTTCAGAACCATAACTTCAGTTCTTTTCCTTTGTCTCCTTTTCTATACAGGTAACTAGAATCAAAAGTGATGAAAGGGAGGATCTCAAAGTTTTGGCAACAGGTGTCGCTGCAGCTTTGGCTGCTAGAAAGGTTGGTGGGATTCACTAGTGAATTTAGCTTCCCTTGCTGCATATTTAAAAAATTTCTTGTTATTTGCAGCCTTCGTGGATTACAGATGAAGAATTTGGCATGGGATATCTCGAAATAAAGCCTCCATCTGCTGCATCAAAATCTTTATCTGGAAATGTAGCTGCAGCACAAAATAGTTCTGCTCTTAATGTTTCTCAAGGTGAACCTGCTGAGGGAAGAGCACCTCTCACTGGAAGCCAACATGGAGATCCTGGGAATTCAACCAGAGAGCAGATATCCAGGGCAAAACATGCTGATGGGAGGTCAGATAGAACAGACAATGTCTCACATTCGAAATTTGATCAAGGGCATCAAAAATCCAAAGGTGCTTCATCAACCAATGGGTCAAATGGCCAGTCAGCTGGTTCTGCAGCTGCTGTTCATGTAGGAGCATCAAGATCAGAAAATCGAAAGGGGGTGGATGATTCATCAAATAGAACATTGGAGGATGGCACTGTCAGAGCTGCTCCAAAGAACTTAGCGGAGTCTGAGGTATTGTCTAGATTGTGTTCAATATGGTATGTAGACAATTTTATATAGTGCGTCAATGAAGGCAATGTTAAACATTCTTATTTAACAGCGGTAGTGAGATTTTTTTTTCTTGTGTCGAGGGAAAGAAACAATACCTTTTTTCTGTTGAAATAGACACGAGGTAGTGATTTTACAATTTGGGACCCACAAGATATTTATTATTTCTTGAATCCTTAAAAGGATATATTATAATTTACCTTTGGCTGATTTTCTTTTTCCTTCTCTTTATTGACAGATGAAAATTTCCACAAAGCGGCTGGTTTCCAAAACACCAAAGCAAGATGTTGTAAAAGATGATAATAAATCTGGAAAAGCTGTTGGCCGAACTCCATCCTCATCCACAAGTGACAAAGACATCCAGGTTCATTTATCAGAGGGCAGGCAAGGGGGTGCTGCTAATGTTTCTTCTGCACTCACATTGAATGGTAATGCAGTTTCAACATCTGGAAAAATATCTACTCTGTCTACAAGAGCATCTGATTCTTATGGTGCTGAATCAAAGTCAGATAGTGGACTTAACAAACCTATGCCAAAAGCTGAAGCAACTGAAGTTGCTGATGTGCAGAAGCCACCTCAACTTGTTCATTCTCCTAGGCATGATAACTCTGTTGCTGCTTCAAAGTCCAGTGATAAGTTGCAAAAAAGAGTGAGTCCTGCTGAAGAACCTGACAGATCAAGTAAACGGCGAAAAGGGGATGGTGAATTGAGAGATTTAGAGGGTGAAGTTAAATTCTCTGAAAGAGAGAGGTCCACAGATACTCGATCTGCGGATCTTGATAAAGTGGGAAATGATGAACAGAATAAGCATAGGAGTACGGATAAACCTTTGGATAGGTCAAAAGATAAAGGTAATGATAGATATGATAGGGATCATCGGGAAAGATCGGAGCGTCCTGATAAATCCCATGGGGATGATAGTTTAGCTGACAGATCGAGAGACAAATCAATGGAAAGATATGGAAGAGAGCGTTCGGATGAGAGAGGGATGGATAGGGGTACTGATAGGAGTTTCGATAGGCTAGCTGACAAAGCCAAAGATGACAGAAGCAAGTTACGGTACAATGATACATCTGCTGAAAAATCTCAGGGTGATGATCGTTTTCATGGGCAAAACTTGCCTCCACCACCACCTTTACCTCCTCACATGGTTCCCCAGTCAGTTACTTCTGGTAGAAGAGATGAAGATGCTGACCGAAGGTTTGGAACCAGACATGCCCAGAGGCTTTCTCCTAGGCATGACGAGAAAGAACGAAGACGATCAGAAGAAAATTCCTTGGTTTCACAAGATGATACAAAACGAAGAAAAGAAGATGATGTTCGTGAGAGAAAGCGAGAAGAGCGAGAGGGGTTGTCAATTAAGGTATGAATTAGCCGCTAACTCGTTGATTCCATTTTGATTCTTAATTAAGTGGCCATTCAACACTTAATACATGCAAGATTGGACTGAGTATGAAACAGTTGAATCTGATTTATCATTTCTAGGAATTGCAATGACATTTAATAGAGGACAACATTACCTGTATAACTGATATTTGTACTTTTTTTTTCTTTAGTTTCTTATAGTCACTTGCTCTCCTTTGTGATAGGAGGTTTGTTTTATTTGCCACCTGCATAATTTAACTGTTGCTGTCATATGGTATTTGTTCCTCTATGTTTGGGCATATTGATAGAATGCTATCTTTTATGGTCATATGGACTCTGAGCATGAGTGCATAAAAGTGAGCTGTTTTAATGTCACAGTTTCACTTGTAATTCATAATTGTTTTAGTTTGCTTGTCAAGCAAAATTTTCTCATTGGGGCTGTGCTGATGTATGATATTTCTCGTGGTCTTGATAACATACCCATTGTTGGACTCGCATAGTTTTTGGTGTTAGGCTCTCTTTGTAGCCCAATGGCTTCAGTCATGTATCATGAATAATTTCTTTTGTCCTGGATATTTAGCACTTTTTGCAGAGCGCAGCGCTCTGCTTAACATCTTCTACCTTGTTTGAGTAGAGACAATATAAATTACAAGTTCATCTGATCGCTTCTTGGCATGGATCATGTTTTGCATTTTGGTGCTTGTTGGTTTGAATTGGAACTGTTACTGACTTAGACAAGCAAGAGATTCTCCCCTGGATATTTATACAGTCGTGCTCTGATTCATCCATTATGTGCAAATGCTTTGACATCATAAATTTGTGAGTCCGAGTCTGGAATGATTTACACTGTACGAACTACAATTGTCAATTTGGATATTGTACCATTTAAAGATGAAATCATCCAAGAAAAATAAGCCTTGAATATTATCCAAACTATTAAAGAGAAATAGATGACGGTCTATTTTTATTTTTTTAGAACAACTAGATGCTGTTATTCTCTTATTGGTCTCTTTGTGTTTAGAAGAAGAGAGGTTTTTGCTTATGTCTCTGAGTTGCTAATTTGTAGGTGGAAGAGAGGGAAAGAGAAAGGGAGAGGGAGAAACCCCATCTCTTGAAGGAGGAAATGGACGCTGGTGCAGCTGCTAAGAGACGGAAAATTAAAAGAGATCATCTGCCAACTGGGGAAGCTGGTGAATATTCTCCTGTTGCCCCACCACCTCCTCCCCTTGGTAGTGGCATGTCACAATCATATGATGGTAGGGATAGGGGAGATCGGAAGGGGGGCACGATTCAGCGTACAAGTTACTTGGAGGAACCTTCCATAAGGATTCATGGTAAAGACGTAGCTGGCAAGATGGCTCGTCGTGATGCTGATCCGTATCCTTAAAATCCATTCTTTAGTAATTAATAATGCATGCCATCATGTGCATATTCAATTGAGGGATCTGGAAGCCAGTAAAATTGTTTAAATCCCTGTTCCCTGTCCGCTGCAAATTGTAATTTGTGATGGGGTAATTTTTCAACATTAAGCTGTACACCTTGCATTTTGCGTTTAGTTGTGTACTGGCTTGTGGACATGATGTGCATTAGGCATGCAGCATTACAATATTGTAGTTTTGCCATCAAGCTAGCTTGTGATGCGAATACAATGCATGCTTCGCTATTTCTTTGAAGATCGTTGTTTTATATTGCAAGTCCTTAATCAGCTTTTAGAATGTATGACCGGGAATGGGATGAGGACAAGAGGCAGAGAGCTGAACAAAAGCGGAGGCACCGCAAGTAGTGGATGGGCCATAGCTTGAGCTGTATTTTCTGGATGGGCCATAGCTTGACCGGGAATGGATGTGCTTGATTGTGTGAGTTCCTGTTCTTAATTCTTTTATCCATTTAATTCTACCACAGTTCAAGATTTTTGCCAGTTGTCTAAAGTTTCAGGAATGGCAAGTTAGATTTATGCCCTTTTTGTATGCTATTGTAAAAGTGTGAGCTATGTAGTACAGTGAAACTTGCCAATTCTCTCCTAAACTAAGTGTAAAAATAAATTTTGAGATAGATTCTCTTGCCTCCTATCCCTTCTATGTTTGGTGATGCCTCCAATATGCTCGAAGAATGACAAGAGCTGCTGTTATAATGGTAGTCTATGTTTGCTTCTAGCTGCTATGATTGGTAAAAAGGGAGAGACTTTTACTTCATGATTGCTGGTGGGACATGATTAGTGAGTCATATTGTTTTTTCCATGCAAGTAGCACTTCCCGGTAAAAGGGTTCCTGCGCCATAATCAGTCACCTCTCTATCCATCATTTCCTTGTGCCACCAAATTGAGCTGTTTTTGTCCGAGTGCATAATTAGTGTGTGTTTTAGGGCTTTATTCTTTCTTTTTTTTTTTTCGTAAAAAGAAGGAAGAATACAAGGGGAGATTGGTGCTTCTGTAATCAATAATGTTAAAAGATTGTGGAAAGTAGCGGCCATAAAGAGAACCTGATTCGTCTTAAAGAAAACCTGATATCAGAGATAGTTTTATATTCTTTGGGTTTTTTATATGAGATCCCATAGGTGTTTACATGTTCTTGAAGATGCAAGACATGAAGCAATCTACAAGAAATATTCCGCAAAACAAAGAAAGATTATGGATAACTTGTTCTTATGGAAGAGTGCTTCGGCCACCTCCCTATGCAAGTCATTTTATTCACCTAGAAAGCTGAGGCTATTTTTCTCTTTGATCGACAGTTGGCGTGCCCATCAAAAAACTCCAGCGCTGTCTCTGGATTTACCTCCCAACAAAGGCAGGGCAAGCTGAACACAAGTTAACGCCATGCGATTCACAACAATGAGTGTGGTAACATTTCGCACCTCAAATCCTTACAGCAACAATACGCCACCTAATGTTAGCTCTATTTAATACATGAAATGTTGTTACCTACCACGAACAAATCATATTAAATGTAATTTACCCTTGGTACTTGGATTATTATGCATGCATGGGCTGCTCCAGAGATAGAGGAAAAGAAAAGAGAAGAAAAACAAAAATCCTGTGATAGGTTTAAACCATTTCATTTCCACCCGTACAACATTAAATAAGTACACACAGAGGAAGAGTAATTATTTCGAAGCAGAATGGTTTACACGAGAGGGAATAATAGAAAGGAGATTCAGCTGGCGGATCTGACACTCTCAATGGCAATAACTAAATTATCGAATTTGGCCCCGGTGACTTCCTTTACGATCTTGCCTTGCTTGAGAATCTTGAAGGTCGGTACTACCTTTATGCCAAGCTCTTTTGCCAACGGCTGCCAACAATTATCAAATTCAGAGGGTGGTTTCCCAGGTGGTGTTTCTCGTGTGTGAGCATGTCATTAAGCTTCGATCAATAAGGTATGGCAGCTACTTACCTTGTTTTCTTGGTTGCAATCAAGTTTTAAGAACACAACATCATCATACTTCTGGGATAATTCCTTGTACTTTGGAGCTATTAACTTGCAAGGGCCACACCTAAAAATCACAAGGAACAACACACAGTCAACACTAGTAATGGGAACTGAAATGGAAGGATTGAAGCAAGTATCAATCCAGAGATGTGATCGGATTATGCAATCAATATGTTATCATGGTCAGAAACACGCGATAGTTTTTCTTATAGCTAGTGGAATTGCTTGACAAGCACTACGTCCCATGAGATGTAGCTAGCTCAACGGGGAAAGGATGACTGAGCATGGTGAGGGTAAAACGCCGATGTTTAATTGCATTGAAACACATGCTATATCCAATTAAAACTCGATTCATTTTCATACCAGTCTAGATGGGCAACGAGTAGGAGTACATACTACTATTATCCAATCCAATGAAGAGTCGAAGAGCAAGTTGATTTTAAAAGAAAAGATAAGAAAAACAAACATAACATACGTATTACCATTGGGTGTACATGTCGAGGACGACAGTCTTATCCCCGGATGAGTTAACGATGGGCCAGAAGGTGTCCTTGGTGACCTCAGTGACCTGTCCAACAGCGGAAGTGGGACCCGCCGTGTCCAAGCTCGACCTCACTGTAGAAACCAGGTTTCTGCTGCCATTCCTCTTGATCACATTCTTTTGCCTTGACGATAGCTTGCAGTAGGAGGAGAGATCCTTTGTGGGGGTAGAGGAGTATTGGGGCGTGATGGGGTTTGCAGGAGAACCGGCAAAGGACGGTGAGGAGCGGATGGAGGAAGTAGGAGACAGTGTGAACTGGATCGAAGCCATTGTTGATAAGCAAATGACTCTGTGCTGTGCGAGTGTATGTAAGTGATCTAATAATAGCTTGTGGACTGCTGCCGGTGGTGGAAATTTCTATGAGCTGCAGAAGAAAGATGGGAGGGAGATTGACGGAAATATGATTTTGGGATTCCTTTAGACAATATCTTGGGGGTGTTTATGTCAGTTTAAGGCAAGAAAAGAGAGGCTGGAGACAGTTTGACTGAGACACGCCAGAAAAGAAAAGAAAAATAGTCTTATTCTCGACTTTGAATGACAGAATTAACCTCCCAGTTTCCATCTCCATGCCGTTTCATTGAGAGTCGGGGAGCGGGTAAGTTGGTCATCTTTTAAGTAAGTGCAAGAGACAAGTGGCTGTTAATTCAATTCGAGAAAAGACAGAAAATTGGGGATATTTTAGTCATTAGACTCCGCATAGTTGCTGGAGATAATTAGGGTAAAAGAAAACGTATGGATGATAATAAAAGGCAAATTTTTGTTTAAATATATACTTGTGATTCTGAAAAATTGGTCTTAATTTTTCTCCAGTCTTTTAACAAATGAAAATTTAGTTTTCGTTGATATTTTAAGATGTGAGTATCTTTCAGTTGGTTCAATTTATATAAGAAATTCAACTAAATTATTTTTTTAAAAAAAACTTATATTGAAAAAAAAAAACTAGTACAAACCAAATAATTTGGTATAGTTTGGTTTTCTATTTAAAAAAATTGAATTTATCCATGCAACTTTTAATTGAGTTTTTTTTTTAAAAAGGCTTTGATGTAATGAGCCTAAACTTTTGAATTTATTATTAAAGAAATCAGTTCAATTCAATTACTTATTTAAAAAATCAAATTTTTTCATGGATTTTAAGTTAGTGAGTTGATACTAGGGTTAGTGAACATAAATTAAAATTTGTGGGAGGCTCTAATCTTTGACGGTGTCGTATGAAGAAGTTACACAAAAATTTAATGGTGTGAAAAACAAAGAAAAGAGAGTCAAGATTATATAGGATGAGATTTTATAAATTTTTTTATAATTTTAAAGTTAATCTAGTTAAAGAGCATATCCATTGCCACTTGAAATAAAGAGAAAGGAGTGAAGGGTGGTTATTACTTGAACATGGGCTGATAAAGGATAAGGAAAAGCTTTTACCTAAAAATTATGATGTTATAGGAGGTTGAGTTTTAAATTTGATGTTGGGGTTCAAGTGTAGAAATAATATTTATTAAAAATTAACTCAAATCAATTTAGATTAATTTAGTTTGATTTTTTTAACTCATGACTTGAGTTCTATCAAAATAAATTTTATAATTAGGAATGGGAGAGAGAAGATATTGGTTAATTGAAAGCTTTCTTGAGTTACTTTAACATTATATATTTTCAATCTTAACCTAAAATTTTTCTTAAATGGTAATTTCAGGCTAATAGTAAACAATAATATGATGACATATATAATACACACGTAAAATTCTTTATCCAAAACTAAGAAATGTTTTTCGCTTCTCTCTCTTTTTTCTTTTTCTTTTTTTATATAAGAGTTGACCTCTTTGCTTTATGAATAACAATCACCTGCATATATTTATTTATATTTATTTATGAGAAAATCAACATATTTAATTCTTATTGAACTTATGTTCAATATTTTTAAAATTTATTTTTAATAAATTCATTATCTTATACCTTTCTTTAATAAATAGTTTAGGATATTAATAAGAATTTTAATGTGATTAATTTTCTTATTAAATTTTGAAAAAATATTAGTTGAATTTATGTCAAATAAAATTTGGTTTTTTTTTTTTGGGAAATAATCAAATTAGATTTGATTCAATATTCTAAGTGTTAGAAATATTATTTTACAGTAGCCAAATAACTAGAATTAAAGCATGCAATATTATATCAAATGTCTGCCGCTTCATTTCCTTGATATATTAAGATAACATATAACAGAATCAAACATAACATTCTTTATATAAGATAATTTAGTGATTTCAAGTCTAAGGATCACTTACATAATTGTTACGTGAATCTTTCTGTAGACATATATGATCTTACCATATGAAATTCTCATGTGGGTTAATTCAGTGTACATGTCTTATGACAATCATCTACATATTAGTTCTAAAAATCTCCTATATCTTTATTTATGAGAACAAATGCATCATTTCACAAAGAAAAAAACATAATATGTATCGGTCTCTGAGGCTCTATAAATTAGAGGTGATCATTTTCGGTTTGGTTTGGTTATTATCAAAAAAAGTAACCAAATTGAAATTAAAAAAAAACAGAAACCGAACCGGTTCAAACCGGTTTGGCTCGGTTTTGGCTCATTTTTTAGAACAAAAACCAGTTCAAACCGGTTTGGCTCGGTTTTTCCCGATTTGGCTCGGTTTTTGTCGGTTTGTGTTTGGTTCGGTTCGGTTTTTTCGGTTTCAGGCTAATGAAACCGAAACCGAACCGGTCGGTTTTTCCAAAATTTTAATCGGTTTAATCGGGTTTCTTTCATGGTTCGGTTCTTTCGGTTATTTTTTTTTTCCGATTTTCTCGGTTTTTCAGTTTTTTTGCTCACCCCTACCAAAAATGTCCAGTATTTAAGAAAACATCGACCATGAATATTTTAGGAATAATGCTTTGATACAATAAAAATCTCATAATTATAACAATTTTATAATTTTATTTGCAAAATATTTTTTTTTGTCTCATGAACTTTAATCTTTACTTTAGATTCATAAGTCAAATATTAGATTAATTAATTTAATATGATATGAATATTAAAGATAAATTAAATCTTTATTAATAATTGTTGAAGATTCTAAAGTAATTAAGGCAGATTTGAAGCTGATTTGTTGGGAGTAAAAATAGAAAGTCAGATATCCTTTCCTATAAATCAGAACCTAGCAATAATATCTATTTATGTGTAGTTAATAGCTGTCATAATATAGATATTTAGATGTTGTATATATTCAACAATTCATTATGAAATAGGGTGAGAAGTCAGAATTTAACAACTCTCCATATGGTATCAGAGCCTAAACCGAGCCTATCTTTTTAGCCTATCTCTCTCTACATCAGAGTCTAAATCTGGGATTCCTCCTCTCCCATTCACATCTGTCCTGACAATTCTAGTCACTTGCTCTAGCAGACCTGTCCAGATCTGAAAAAACATGTCTGAAACCACTACAAAAGAAACCCAAAAATCAGGGGAATTCCAGAGTTTACAGTCATCCTATAGACTGAATGGAAGAAACTATCTAAAGTGGTCACAGATAGTAAAAACCTTTCTCAAAGGAAAGGGAAAGAGTAATCATTTGATGGACAATCCTCCTAGTCCAGAAGACCCAAAGTTTACACTTTGGGATGAAGAAGACTCCATGATTATGTCATGGCTGTGGAACTCTATTATGCCAGAAGTTTGTGGGCCTTATATGTTTCTGGTTACAGCAAAAGACATATGGGATGCAGTGAGACAGACCTACTCTAAAGTGAAGGATGCTGCATTAATCTATGAGATTAAGATGAAGCTTTCAATGACCAAACAAGGTAATATGATGGTTATTGAATATTACAATACTATGAAAAGTTTCTGGTTGGAATTGGACTATTATCAGGATTTTAAGATGCAATGTAGTGAGGATGCTGTGATTTTAAAGAATTATGTAGAAAGAGAAAGGATCTTTGAATTTTTTGCAGGACTCAACATAGAATTTGATCAAATGCGAGTCCAAATACTTGGAAAGGAATCCCTGCCCTCACTCAATGAGGTATTTTCAATAATAAGGGCTGAAGAAGGAAGGAGAACTGTGATGCTTGAGGTTCCAAATACTGAAGGTTCTGCTATGATGATAACTAATAGCAGAAACCTAAGTGATGCTAGCAGAAACCAAAGTGATGCCATGAATGGTGCAGAAGTGGTGAAGACTGAAGGGAGAAAATTCTTTAAGGATGATCAGTTTTGTAACTATTGCAAGAAAACAGGTCATACAAAGGAGACCTGCTGGAAACTCCATGGAAAACCACCAAGGATGGGGCGTAATGGAGGACAAAAATGGAACCATTCAAGAGGACATGCACACTTAACAAATTCAGAAGAGGCAGCACATGAGTCCAGCACCCTAGAGGTGAGAGAATTCAACAAAGAGGAGATTGAACGCCTAAGAACCTTACTCAACACAATGGAGAAACCATCTGGATCATGCTCTCTTGCTCAAAATGGTAAAATTCCAATTTCTCATGTCTTTAGTGCCTCAAACAAGAACCATTCCAGCATTTGGGTCATTGACTCAGGTGCAACAGACCATATGACTTATTCTACAGGTGCCTTCACATCATATCAACCCTGTCCTAGCAGTAAGAAAATCACAGTGGCTGATGGATCTCTAACCACAGTTGCAGGCCAGGGAACAATCCCTCTTAATCCTGAATTTACTCTTAAAAGAGTATTACATGTTCCTAATCTTACTGCAAATCTGTTGTCTATCCGAAAACTAATTAAAGACATAAATTGTAGTGTAACTTTCTTCTTTGATCACCGAATATTTCAGGACCTAGCTACGGGGAGGACGATTGGGCAAGCTAGAGTCAAGGATGGGCTGTACATGCTTGGAGTGGAAGGCAGCAATAGTAACTCCCCTTCTCTATCATTCATTTCAGTTAATTCTAATAAAACTGATGTTTGGAATCATCATCGTCGTTTAGGACATCTATCATTTAAGACTCTTAGGAACATGTTTCCATCTTTATTTAAAAATCTTGATGTTGAACAATTTCATTGTGAAATCTGTGAATTTGCAAAGCACCATAGAGTGTCTTTTCCTATAAGTGATTCAAGATCTGTGTCTCCATTTACTATAATTCACTCAGATATATGGGGTCCATATAACATTCCTAATATTTCAGGAGCAAAAGGTTTTGTAACATTTATTGATGATTGCACCCGAATGACTTGGGTTTACCTTCTTAAAAGAAAATCTGATGTGAGTCATATCCTTCCAAACTTTACAAATATGATAAGGAATCAATTTGGGGTTAGCATTAAGGGTTTTAGAACTGATAATGCTAGGGACTACTTTAATCAGATTTTATCATCATACTTTGAAAAAGAAGGGATTATTCATCAATCATCTTGTGTTAATACTCCCCAACAAAATGGGTTGGCAGAAAGAAAAAATAGACATCTCCTTGAGACTACTCGAGCTCTACTTTTCCAGCATCAAGTTCCAAAAAATTATTGGGGAGAAGCAGTTTTAACCTCTACGTATTTGATAAATCGAATACCTTCAAGAGTTATTGGTTTCAAAAGTCCTTTAAACTATTTGTCAGAATTCTTTCCAAAGAATAATTTTTATTCTAAAATTCCCCCAAGGATCTTTGGGTGTGTCACCTATGTTCACATTCATAAACATCAATGAGACAAACTTGATGCTAGAGCTCTTAAGTGTGTTTTCATAGGATATTCTATCACACAAAAAGGTTACAAATGTTATCATCCATCTTCAAAGAGATTTCTTGTGTCAAAGGATGTAAGTTTTAATGAAAATCAGTCTTTCTTCAACAAATCTTCTCTTCAGGGGGAGGAAAACAACACAGAAGATAAGACTAACAATGACTTTGACATTTTTTCATTCTAAATCCCATCTAGGCAGCAATCATCTCCTATTTCACCATCTTGTGAGTCTCCAAATATTACTCTGTAGGCAGAAACTACTGCTGACAGACCTCTTCAGGTATATAGAAGAAGGATACAACCTGATTTGACTCTCTTGCAAGCCCAAGAATCCGAACCAGAGCAAGGTAATGAACTTTCTCATTCATCTCTACCTATTCCTGACCTTGATCAGCCAATTGCTATTAGAAAAGGAAGAAGAGAATGCACTAAGAATCCCTTATATCCTATAGCTAATTTTATGTCATTTCAAAAGTTCTCACCATCACACAAAGCCTTTCTCTCAAAAATAAACACCATACCTATCCCCAAAAACTTATATGAGGCTCTAGGAAATGAGAATTGGAAAACTGCCATGAGAGAAGAGATGAATGCACTAGAGAGGAATCAAACATGGGAAATAGTTGAGTTACCAAAAGAGAAGAAAACAGTAGGGTGTAAGTGGGTTTATGCCCTGAAATATAAAGCTGATGGCAGCCTAGAAAGGTATAAAGCCAGGCTAGTTGCAAAAGGATTTACACAAACATTTGGGATAGACTATCAAGAGACATTTGCTCCAGTTGCTAAGATGAACACCATTCGAATTCTGTTTTCTTTATCTGCTAATCTTGGATGGTGTATGCAGCAATATGATGTTAAGAATGCCTTCTTACATGGAGAGTTGGAAGAAGAAGTTTATATGGATCCACCACCAGGATTCAGTCACTCCCTTCTTCCCAACCAGGTCTGCAGACTAAAGAAGGCACTTTATGGCTTAAAACAGTCTCCTAGAGCCTGGTTTGAAAGGTTCACCAAAGCCATGGTTTTTATGGGATATCGGCAAAGCCAAGGAGATCATACTTTTTTCATCAAACACTCCATTTCAGGGGGAGTTACTATTCTGATTGTTTATGTTGATGACATTATAATAACAGGTGATGACTTTGTGGAAAGAGATAAGTTGAGAAAGAGACTTTCAGCATAATTTGAAATTAAGGAATTGGGGAAGTTGAAATACTTTCTTGGCATAGAAGTGGCACATTCAGAAAAGGGGATTTTTATCTCTCAACAGAAGTATATTCTTGACCTTATAAAGGAAATAGGAATGGTTGACTGCAGACCATGTCAAACACCTATTGATCTAAAGCACAGACTTGAGAATGATGAGGAAGGAGCTACAACTGACAAGGGTCAATACCAAAGGTTAGTTGGTAAGTTGATCTACTTAGCTCACACTCGTCCAGACATTGCTTATGCCGTAAGTGTGGTGAGTCAATTTATGCACAACCCGAAAGATTCACATCTCCAAGCAGTGTATAGACTTCTCAGATACTTGAAGTCTACTCTTGGAAAAGGAATTTTGTATAGAAATCATGGGAATTTGAACCTTGAATGCTATACAGATACAGACTATGCTGGTGCATTAACAGATAGAAGATCAACATCAGGATATTGTACTCTACTGGGAGGAAATCTTGTGACATGGAGAAGCAAAAAACAAAGTGTTGTGTCAAGATCAAGTGCAGAAGCAGAATTCAGATCAATGGCCCTTGGAATTTGTGAGTTGCTATGGATGAAGATTATCCTAGAAGATTTAAGAATCAAGTGGGATGAACCAATGAAGTTGTACTGTGACAATAAGTCTGCCATTGCAATAGCACACAATCCAGTACAATATGATAGAACTAAACATGTAGAGGTAGACAGACATTTCATCAAAGAAAAGTTAGAGAGTGGATTGATATGCACTCCTTATGTGCCTACCGGGGAACAACTTGCTGATATACTTACTAAAGGTATTCAGAATCCTGTGTTCAAAAACACCTTGGACAAGCTGGGAATGAAAGATCTTTTCCATCCAGCTTGAGGGGGAGTGTTGAAGATTCTGAAGTAATTAAGGCAGATTTGAAGCTGATTTGTTGGGAGTAAAAATAGAAAGTCAGATATCCTTTCCTATAAATCAGAACCTAGCAATAATACCTATTTATATGTAGTTAATAGCTGTCCTAATATAGATATTTAGATGTTGTATATATTCAACAATTCATTATGAAATAGGGTGAGAAGTCAGCATTTAACAACTCTCCATAATAATGAATATATATATATATACCTGAATATAATAATATCACGTATAACCAATCGATTGACTACAAAACATATTAAATGAAATGTGTTTTATTTTTTCATGTTTGTAGATTTAAAATTGAATGCACTTCAGGCTTTTTTTAAATAAATTTTTATGTTTTGAACACTATTGTTATGATAAACTAAGTTAATACATGTATGAATTGTGTAAACATTGAGTAATGAGGCAACTTGTTTTGTTAGAATCTTAATGTTTATCACTTAGGTTTTGCATGGAATAGAAGTAAGAAAAGAAATATAGGAGCATATTGTGTTTCTTTACCAGAATTCCTGTTAGGTTGGTTGCCATTAATGTGCAACAACCATTGACAATTGCAGCAGCTGCAGCTGGAGTTGCACCAACCATGTGCACCCATCCAAGATGTCAAAGGTTGGCAGCCACCATTGTTGAAGAAGAGATGGAGTTGGCAGCCACCTTTGTTGAAGAAGTGCTGGAGAAGGTTGCCATGAAATGCCTATAAAAGAGGCATATTTTGTGAGAGCAAGATTGAGAGAGTGTGAGAGAGAACGTGAGTGTGTGCAAGAGAGTGGAGAGAAAGAGAGTTGCAATGGCAGCAGCCTTGCTGCCATTGCAGCAGCTGCAAGTTCTCCTCCTCCATGTATTTGTTTTGTATCCTTTCTCTAATCTCTAATAAAATGGACTCTCTCCCGTGGATGTAGGCGGTTTTGCCGAACCACGTTAAATATTGTGTCTCAGTGTGCTTAAGCCTCCTTTGGGCAACTGTCAGTACACCACCGGTCCGTGCATGGGGGAGCCGGAATCCCCAACAATTCCAAGGAATTTAGATGAACAGCCACCTCATTTTGTTGTTCCAGTTATGAACGTTGGCAAATCAATATACATGCATGCATGGTCAGTAGATAGTTGCTTTCCTTCTAAAAGAATCGTTTCTAAACCCGGTTTTCATAATCTGCAGAAAGTAGAGAGTGTTAGGCTGCTAGTTCTTCCTTTAATTAAGTAACATGCTGATCCAATGCTAACCTTTTTTTTGCAACCCAGTTTTTTAATTTTTGCCCTTCTAAATGCTTAGGCTTGTCAGTTCATCTTATGTTGTGAAAAGAAATAGAAAGATAACCCAATTAAAAAACCGAGAGAGTTCATCATGCATGTGCTTAATAATTGTCAGTGGCTACAGTTTAGGGTTTCTTAGTATATTTTCTGCGTTTATTACTTTACTGTCATGAGTTTTGATAAGCCAGCATGTACTTTCATGATCTGTAAAATAAAAAAAATAAAAAAAACGTTTATTCCTTCAAATTATGAGAGTGTAATAGGCTTCTGCAATGCAAAATCTTGTCTTCATTACCTGCAATTCAGTTCTAAGAAATCTAGACAAAAGAAAAATAACTTTGTTTGCTCATTTCGTTACTGGAAGTTCACATCTCAGCAGCAGAAGTTTTTCTTTCTTTCTTTCTTTCTTCAGTTTTTCTCCTTACATTTTCCTTGTTACCATGAAGGGAAAAAATAAGCTGGACTGGTAGTTTTCTTGAATCATAATGCATTGGCAAAGCATAATCTTCTTTTCCTTTGTCCAGGTTATGTTATAAAAGGAGACTAGAAAAAGAATACATTATTTTAGTTTTGTCCCGCTGTTAATAATATTTGTAGATTATGTATATATATGCAGAGGCAAATAAAATGTAGGTCATTAATTTAAAATCACATAAAAATCACATAATATTGAAATCAGTGGCGACGAGTAAGAGTTTTTTAAACGAGTAGGTAAATTACTAACAAATATTATATTATATTATATAGAAATGTGTTAGAAATTAATTTAAAACATATATACTAACTCATATTAAGTAAAATTAATTTAAAAATACTTTAAAATAAAAAAAATTATATTATAATTGTTCTTTTCAAGTTTTTATATTTTAAAACCGCTTCATAATATAACTTCATTATTAATCTCATCGAAGAGATCTTTCTCAATGTATACAATCAAACTGTCATTCATCCACGTATCTCTCATCCTATTCTGCAATCTACTTTTGACAATATGCATAGCAGAAGAAACTCTTGTCACTGTAGCAGTTGCAACTGGTAGAAGTAATGACAATTTGATATATACTAATGGAAATATCAAATTCTTTTTTGTTTTTATCATTTTCTCTGCAAGACTAACAATATCTTCAATACCAGAGAACTCATCATCAGCACGTAGATCAATAATATACGTATCAAGTCGGTCACCAAGTACCATAAGGTCCACTATAAAGAATTCATTAGGATAAAAATGAGCAAGGCGAATAAGCTTTTCTTTGTTGAAAGTAGAGAAAGAGTCACTTGAGTTTAAACATGTCACACAAATAAGTAACTTCATACTCGTCTCAGTAAAACAATCATCTAACTTAGTAAGTTGCATGTCAATGATATTGTTAAACAATTCATAACGGAAATGGTGTAGGTTTGTAATCCCTTGAGATTTTCGTCTTGAACACCCACGAAGCTTGTACTCGTAATCCATGTTTAGAATATTAATATCATGTTTGATGCAAAAAGATACACTTCTTCCAATAAAGATTCTCAATCATTCTCTCTCATTATTTTGAATTGTTTTTTTTTTATATGTTTTCAATAAACTCATAGCATTTTCTATATCTTGATCTTTTCTTTGTAATACTTTTGAGAACTCATTAGTAACTGTTAGTATCCTTCTCAAACAATAAAGCATGAATACAAAATTAAATGATTCCATAATATCAAAACCCTTAAATTATCATAAACCCTAATATTTTTAATAACTAATTATAAAAGAATAAAATTAAAATTAGACAATGAAACAAATAAAAAAGATGAATGAAATTTACATAAAGCATAAAGCATAAAGCAAAAAAGCAAAAAGCAAAAGAGGTTAATTGTTTAATTGTACTTGAAGACAAATTTGCATATGGAAGAGAGACAGGAAACAACAGCTCAAAAGAAAAAAAAAAGACTCTCGGTTAGTTAGGGTAAGAAAAAGAAAGAAAATGAAAAAATTTAGGGTAATGAGCTGGACATATATATTATATATATTCTATTAAGATATAAGTCAACAATAACAACTTTCCTTCCATGTATCTACCATTCACTAAACTATTCTATTAATATTTTAATATAAAAATATTAAAAAATATTAAAGGGGCAATTGCCCCTTTTCATCTCTATATGGCTCCGCCACTTATTGATATGCATTAAAATTTATTTTTTGTGATCCAATATTTTTACAATCTTAGATGTGCTCTAGAAAAATGGAAGGAAAGACATAAAATCATAAGTCTCTTAGAGTTTGTATAAAAAACATGCTCAAATTGCTTATATGATGGATTATTTATTTCGTAAATAAAATTCAAGGTTTTTAGATGTTAATCTAGAAATTGGAGGATTAGAACTTTTTAAATGGCTTTTTATTATAAGTCCTTTTTTTTTACATGTTATTTCCATATTGTCTTTTCTAAAAAAAAGAAATTTTTTTTCATGACATTACAGGTTTTTATATTGAGTTCTTATAACTTCTTTATAAAAATCCTTTAAGATTTGACCTACGTTGAAAGGTTTATTGGACCGACATTCCAAATCTTTCATAAACCCATTTCTTTTTCTATTAAAATAACATCATGTCTAAAATGTTTTGTTAATCATTCTTGGTATTTAAGATAAATGAAATATAAATTGTTATCTTGGATATTAAGAAGAGTAGCCCATCTTTTTATTTCAAATAATACAACAAGTTTTTAATCAAGTACACTTATCTACCTAGCTGTTAAAACCAACTTTAATCAAAGCATCACCGACTAGAAAAAAAAACTTGATGAAAACTCATCAAAGCATTTTGGTACTCATTTTAGGGTTAAAAACTATGTGTTAGATCTACATCAATTTCTAAAACTATGATACCCTTTGACCTAACAATTAAAGACAAATTGAACCAAAACATCGCCAACTTGATGAAAACTTGACAGAAACTCATTGGAAACTTGTTAATGCATTTTCAAACTCATTTTAAGGTTGAAAATAATGTGTTAAGTATATGTCAATCCCTAAAACCAGGAGACTTATCATCTTTATCATTGAAAATCAAGTTTAATCAAAATATAGCCAACTTGACTAAAACTCGATGAAAGCTCATCGATGCATTTTGAACTCGTTTTAGGGTTAGAAACCATTTGTTAGGTCTACATCAATCTCTATAACTAAGAAACTTATTGACCTGAATATTTAGAAAGTTTAAACAAAGAATAGTAAGGGGAAAAACAAAAACACAAACCATATATGAAAAATACATTAGGTTTCACCTAGACTTATAATATTTAAAATCATGGTATTATGATGCATATCAAAAGCTAGGTATAACTTGAGCATCTCAGAAGGTCTGAAATGAAATATTAAACATAGACCAAAATATATATTCTAAATAGGGCATGGGTTTATACCTTGATGAAGGTTGTTGCTGCTATTACAAAAAGGATGCAACTGTTTGTAGATTTAGAGACTTAAAATAACAATATTTAGAGTTAGGCTCCCACAAAAGTTTTAGATCTCATTCTCATCTTTATAAATAACTTAAACTTGATTTATTATGAATATAACTCTAGATGTAGGTTAAAAACCAAAATAGGGTTTGAGTTGTAGTAAGCTTCTAGACAGATTTAGACTTCTTCATTTCTTTTATGTTTAGAACTTTAAAATGGTAGGATTGAGTTTTTGACTCTTTATAAAATTTTTAGCCCTATGTATTAACTTTCTAAAAGATAAAGAATGCTTGAAAAGAAGGTGTTAAGCTCTAACTAGAACTAAAAAAACAAATAGTGTTTTGATTTGATTGGACCAATTTGCCCATTCCAAATCAAACCTTTCTTGATGTATATCTTTTTTTTTCAGCCTCTTTGTCATTCTTTCCCCTCTTTTTTTTAATATTTTTACCCTTTTATAAGCCTTAAAGAAGGATCTAGAACCTCTCATTCAACACTTAATCTTGTCCCTTAACTTTGTAAAATTGATGTTCTCCATTCAGCTTTCTGTACTAGTTGTCTTTATTAAAGATGAAATAATGTGTCTTTAATGGTAATGATGTTGTTGGTTTTGAAGGACAAATAGAGGTGTCTTTTGCTTAGTTTGGTTGTACGAAAAATAAAATGAAGAGCTTTGTTTTTTATGGTTTGATCATACAACATTTACAGCTAAAAAAAAAGATGCTATAATGAGGTGTCATTTTGTGGAGAATGTATAACAGTTGCATGAATTATGATGGTATGTTTTTTGGCATGCTTTTATAGCATAAAAATAAGGTGCAAAGATTGAAGTTTTGGAAGAATATGCAACACACAAAAAAAGGTGTAAGGATTCATTTTTTTACTTTATTATACAAAGTATGTAGCAACAAAATAGGATGAAGACTATGACAACAGATAATGATTGTATTATTGGCACAATTGCAAGATAAAAAATGGTTTCAAAAGGTGGGCTTTTGGTTGATTTTATAACTGGAATAAGAGACAAAATGGTGTGGTTTTTTGCCTCTTTTCTCAATTGTAATTAGGGATGAAATGGTGTGGTTTTTGGTCTTTTTTGTAGCAATAATAAAGGGTATATTAGTTGTATTTTCATGATAAATTGTACAATATTTAAAAAATGAAAAGAGGCTTGAAAAGGTGTCATTTTAGCTCTTTTTGTAGGTAGAACATGGATGAAAATGTGAGTTTTTATGGCTTAACTTTGAAACAAATAACAAATGGATGGAAAGGGTGCCTCTTGACATGATTTTCAACAGATTATGTGAGCTTTAAATGTGAATTTATGGCTGCAATTAGCCATACAATAGTAGAGAGAGAGATAAAGCATGAGTTTTGGTTTGTTATTATGAGAAAATAAAAATGAGGTTTTTATTATGGATGTGAGAAAGAAAAATAGAAAAACATTGTCGTTTGTTCTTAAAAAATGATAACAAAAGGATTAAAAATGTGAAATAGCTGAGAATTGATCAAATGGTGTCAAGAATGCATTTTCCATGGAAACTTTGTATATATATTTTTTCTATTTTGGAACAAAGTAGAAAGAAGTGATTGAAACAACGGGTTAAAATCGAGATATTACATCCATGATATTGAGTGAACTACTCAACTATATTAACTCTATTAGATAAATCACTACAACACTAAAGAATCTAGTCCTGCTACCATATCCACATGGATACAAACCTAAGTATAAATATGATGACCATGCAAGGTTAGTAGGATATAATATTTAGTAATGTCAAACTTTTAAACTTTAAATACTGACTAAACATAGTTGGATTTCATTTGAAGAGAACCTAGTTTTGCCTAACACAAGAACAAATCCTCTTCCAAACTATATAATTGCCAACATAGATCATGTGAAGATTAATGGGCATGGAATGAGATGGTTTTATAAGTATGTAATGAGATGGTGTCAAACTTTTAAAATGTTGCTTTTAGAAACAATTTATTTTCTTTTTTTTATTTCATATGGGATAAACAACACTTTTTAATGATATCATTTTCTATATGACATTGTCATTTATTATAAATTAAGAAATATAGCTTAAAAGTATTATTTGACATTTTATTTTATCTATAAGAGGATCATATATAAATGAAAAATGCATTTATAAAATCTTCTAAAATTGGTCCATTTCCAAAATTGTTTGGGTCACTAATGAATTATTATTTTTATTTGAATATTTTTATTTTGTTTTATTTTAATTCCACTAATGAATTTCTCGTGGTAGATTTGTTTTATGGAGAAAAATAGAATTGAGCTTTGAACTAGATTTTATTTTTAAATTATATAATTTGGCAGGTTTATATTGCTTAAGGCACATATCTTTATTATCTTGGATTTTTTGTTAATAGTTTTTTGAAGTTGTATTTTGTTTATATGGTTTGATATATGGATTTGGGCCTAAAATTCCAAATTCAAATTCACTTTGTGTTTTATTAGGTATGAGCTCACAACTGAGTCACCTTTAACACCTATACGAACTACAATTGAGTCAACCCTAACACCTAAATAAACCAATAATCATTGACCACCTAAATGAACTAGCCACAAATTAGCATCAATCACGAGTAACCTCTAAATGCATCACTAAAATAGTAGTAACAACAACACATAATCACATGCATTGACGATTTTCTCTCTCTCTCTCTCTCTCTCTCTCTCTCTCCCCCTCTCCATAATGCAACACTATAACCTGTAGACGTATGGATCCATGTATTGATAATAGTAGGCTTTACATGCCACCATGTCAATAGCCAAGTTTAGCATGCTTTGAGGGTAGTTTTATCCTCTTTTATACTTTATGGTATCTCTATATTTGTATGTATTTGTGATATTTCAAAGACTTTTATTATACTAGTGCATGAGGTCTCAGAAGTTGGAAATTATTGAGAACTTTAGAGGTTAGGGTAGAGATCATTGAGGACTTGTAAGGAGTAATAATGTCAGGTTCAACATCTCATAATAAGGCTGGAAAGATTGAAAGTATTGATATTTGAATTATACAAGACATTATAATTTGCTCTCAGTGTGATATTTTTTATTAAGCTTTTTTATGCTTGATTGGTTTAGCTTTAAAATATATTTTTATAAAGTTATTATTGGATTTGAGCTATGTACATGACCTTTACTACACCAATTTTGATATTGATATAAAATCATATTATTTTATTTTAAATTTTTGCTTAAAATATATGTTTGTTGTCATGTTATTTTCATTGTTATTGCTTGATTGCTTTCATGTTCTGTTGGGTTTTTTGTGTAAAATCCATGACACAACCAATTTTAGGTTGATGTAGTTAGAATTAAAATTGTGTGCATGTTTGTCATTGTATTAGTTTTTTTTACATGAAAATCCTTTCCCCTCTAAAACTCTAACTTTAAAATTACTTTCATGTAATGTTGTTTATATTCATTTGTTGCAAGTGTGGTTTGTATTCATTTGGTTTTTGTGCCATATTTTGTTAAGAGTAATTTTTATGCTAAATTTCTTGCATTTTTTATGCTAAAAATATACATTCATGTGCCAACTCAATAAGAACAATAGTTGTTCACTGCCAAACATGAACAAGAAGGCTAAAATCAATCATAAAAAGTAAAAACGATCAAGAAGAGTTCTTATTATTGTAACCACTTTATAACTTTCTTTGCAAAATATTTTTGTCATAAGAATTTTATCTTTACTTTGTATTCATTACTAAAAAATTAACTTCATTAATTAATGAATATTAAAGATACATAAAAGTATTTGTTAATTATAAATATATTTTGCATGAATAAAATTAGCATCACATGTAACCAACTGATTGGTTAGATGACATATACACTAACAGAAATTGATTCCTAAATTGTCAAAGAAAGGTCTTGTAAAAGGCCTTCCACATCTTATGTATAAAAAAAGTGATATGTTATTCATGTTAATAGGAAACAAGTCAAGAGCTCTTTCAAGGTTAATAATCAATTTTTCACAAATCGTGCACTTCAACTCCTTTATATGGACTTATTTGGTTCTATGCGTGTTTCAAGTCTTGGTGGTAAAATTTTGCATTTGTTATATTCGATGATTATACTAGATTTAAATGGGTTTTATTTCTTTTTCACAAGGATAAAGCAATTCAAGTTTTCTCAAAGTTTTGCAAAAGAGTTCAAAATGAAAAAAATTGTTTTATTTCCAAAATTAAAAGTGATCATGGTAGAGCATTTGACAATCTTGCTTTTAAAAATAGTTATAACCATGAACTTTCTACTCCTGAAACTCCACAATAAGATGGAGTTACGTAAAGAAAGAATCATTATCTTCAAGAAATGGAAAGAACTATGCTAAATGAGTATAGTTTGCCTCAGTATTTTTAGGAGAAAGCCATAAACGCTTTTTATTATATTTCAAATCAAGTTTTTCTTCAATCTATTTTACATAAAACTTCATATGAGCTTTAGTTTAAAATAGAATCCAATATTTCTTATTTTCATGTATTTGGATCAAAATGCTTCATAATCATAAAAATAATTTGGGAAAGTTTGATGTCAAATCCTATGAAGGTACATTTCTTGGTCATTCCTCTACTAGTAAAGCTTATAGAGCATATAATCAAAGAACTCTAGTAGTTGAAGAATCTATATATGATGTGTTTAATTGAATATGTTGGTATAGAAGTTATTTTTGATAGGTTAAACCTAAATGAATCACAAGAAGACACATCTAAAAGGAATGGTTAAAAGAAATAACCTCAATTAACTCCTCAAGAACATGATCAACATGACATAAAGCAAGGCTCACAAAGTCTTTCCAAATCAATTTGAAAACTAAAAGGACTTTCGCAAGATTTAATAATTAATGACCTATCAAATGGAGTTAGGACATGATCTTCCATAATAAATCAAGTCGGTAATGTTACTTTCATCTCTAAACTTGAACCTAAAAGTTATGATGAAGCCTTGTAAGATAAGTATTGGATACTCTCCAAGCAAGATGAGCTTAATGAATTTGAAAAAAAAAGTATAGGAATTAGTTCCTAGGCTCAAAGGTCATTCAATTATTGAAACCAAATGAGAGTGTTTCACAACAAACTTTATGAATTCAGAGTTGTTTGAAACAAGGCTCACTTCATTACCCAAAGATACAACTACGAGGAAGGAATAAATTATGATGAAACTTATGCTCTAGAGCAAGAATAAAATCTATTTGTATGTTACTTGCATTTGCATGTTTTAAAATCTTCAAGCTTTTTTAATTAAATGTGAAAAGTGTGTTGGATGGAATCTATTTGTATGTTGCTTGCATTTGCATGTTTTAAAATTTTCAAGCTTTTTTCAATTGGATATGAAAAGTACTTTCTTAAATGATTATATCCTGAAAGAATTTTATGTAGAACAACCTTTTAGTTTTGAAAGCCATAATTTTTCAAACTATGTTTTTAAGCTTAAGCAAGCTCCTCAAGCTTCGTATGAGAGACTAAGTAAATTTTTAATTTTAAAAGGTTTTAACATAGGTTAGATTGATTCAACATTATTTCTAAAATACAAAAATCATAATTTAATTATCATATAAATTTATATTGATGATATTTTATTTGGTGCTACTAACAAATCTTTGTGTAAGGAATTTGAGATTACCATAATCGGAGAATTAGCTTTCCTCCTCAGACTTCAAATCAAATAAGAAAATGATGGTATATTCACCATGCAAGCTAAATATAACAAGGAGCTAATAAAAAAAAGTTTGACTTGGATTTCCTATGTTCAAGTCCTACACTAATGAGCACAACCACAAAACTTGTCAAACACGAAGGTAAAAGGATGGACATCAAAGGATATCAAGGTATGATTGATATCTTACTCTATTTAACAACTTGTAAACCCGATATCATGTTTAGTGTAGGTTTATGTGCTAGATTTAAAACTAGTCATAGAGAGTCTCACCTTTGTGTTGTTAAATGTATTTTTAGATATCTAAAGGAACAATTAGATTGGGTTTTTGGTACCCTCGTATGAATAATTTCTATTTAATTAGTTATTCAAACTCTAACTTTGCTGGTTGTACAGTCAATAAAAAAAACTAATAAGACTTGCCAATTCTTACGACATGCATTATTATCATGGTATAAATTTGATCAAAAACCCCCATCCAATACTCTCAGACCAAGCATATAGAAATCAACATTATTGCATGGTTGCATACTTAAATAAAATTTTTGAATTTTTTGCACATCTATGCAAAATAAACTACATGATAAAAGCAAGACAAAAAAAAAGGTCATTTTCTTTTGGTCTTTTAGAAATGTTACTGCTAAAGACAAAACATTAGGGTTTGACCAAAAATTTGTGCAGCTGAATGAAGAGTAATAAATTGGACATAGTAAAAAATAAGTGGCTTTAATTAAAAAACTAATAAAATAGGCTCTAATTAAAATAAAATTAAGGCCATTATGGAGAAACGGGTAGCCTTTAAAACAAAAAAGAAAAACTCAAGTTGCTACGAGTAGAAAAGCATATAATAATTTAAAAATTTCAAGGTTAAAGTCCAAAAACTTGTTTTAAACATAACTCAAACCAATACAACTAGAAATATTTTTTTTTCTAAAATAAAGATGATGCACATAAAAAAAAATAAAACATTTGAACAACTCTAAAATCATGGATTGAGCTTGAAAGCCTCACTAGAAAATCATATATTCTAAAAGTAAATTTTAGATTAAATGACCTTTACTTCAATAGAATTGTAAATAGAAAAATCAAATACAAATTATGTGAGGTTAGAGAAGAAAGAAAAGAAAATAGAGAAAGCAAAGGAAAAGGAGCAATTAGAATTTTGTCTATTTCTATGATTAAAAAAAAATGCTAGATGTAGAGTGATAAAGATAAAATGTGCTATTAATGATTCTCATATCTTGGTTTACTAAATGGAATACTTTTAATGAGAAACTATCTATATAAGTAAGAAATATGATCATTTTTTTATTTTTTTTGAAAAATATATGAATTCTCTAAAACACTAACAAAATCAAGAGATGTTCAGATCCAAAATGAACACAACTATAAGAATTAATAAAGAAAAACTCTGGAAAGAGATCTACATGAATACTATTGTCTTGGTTTACACAAAGAAAATAATCATGATATCAAGTTCACTAATTAGCCAAGTAAATTTGATAGCACTTTTATAAGGAAGGTTCAAAACCAAAAATTATCTATTCAAATATAGTGATCATCCAATTCATGTTCTTCCTATGATTCATTACATCTTGGTATACTGGTTAATAATTTTCATTTACTACGTGGAGGATTGTTGAGAAAAATAATTTTAGCGTTGTATTTATATATTGTCTAAAACCTTTCATTGTGAATGTGAAATTTATTTATCACTATATTATTCTGATATAGTGATCGCCCAATTAATTTTCTTCCTATGATTCATTACATCTTGGTATACTGGTTAATAATTTTCATTCACGTGGAGGATTGTTGAAAAAAATAATTTTAACATTGTATTTATATATTGTCTAAAACCTTTCTTTGTCAATATGAAATTTTGATTACTATATTATTCTGATATAGTGATTGTCCAATTCATTTTCTTCCTATGATTCATTACATCTTGGTATATTGGTTAATAATTTTCATTCACCTGGAAGATTGTTAAAAAATAATAATTTTGACATGGTATTTATATAAATAGAAAATTTTTATTTTTTCTCTTTGCCTTGTTTGTTATTGTGCTCCCCTTACTGAAATCCTAAAAGGCAAGTTGTAATGAGACTACGGGTAACTTAGCCTTAATTATAAAAAAAAGTATAATCTTCGACATTAACTTTTTTTATTGTCATGATTTTAGTTTTGATTCGAAATTCTACCATTTTACAAGTACTTTTTACTTATTTTTTTATTTTTTATTTAATATTTTTATTTTTATTATCTTATAAATATATTTAATTGTTTTTACCAAACAATTTCCGCAACAACAAATTCAATGGTATATGAATCATTGAATATAAAAAGGACCGTCATTAATTCTAGATGATTCCATATATAATATGCCTCATCAGTTGAATACAGGAAGAGCCGTGATTAATCCTAAATGGTATTCACATATATACATAAAAATATACATACAATATCTATACATATGCATTCCACTATAGTTTAAATTAAAGGATATTAATCGATATAATGAGTTAAATGCTTTCAATAGAAAATATACATACTTGTATTTAGTTTATTAAAATATCAATAAAGTGTTTGATATATTTGATAACGTAAAAATAAATTAAAACCAAAAATATTAGTAAAATAAAAGATAAATTATCAAGATGATAAAATAATTTAAGTGAACGTGAAGTGAAATTTTATATTTATAATTTTAAATATAAATATCAAATAAATTAAAAGTAAGATTGAGATAGGCAATATATTTTTGCCGCCCTATTTTGTTATTGAAGAATAGAGTAACGAAACCAAGTTGAATTTTTTTTATATATACCACAAACCCATGCAGACCCATCCTGCATTAAACAAAATACATGTAATTTAATATTGACATATGAGATTTTTTTCTACCATGCAACCTCATGTTAATAGGCTTAACTTTTTATCTAATTATTAGCTCTTCTCAAATTTTTATAGAAGATTCTAAATATTATATTTTTTATAAAATTAAAATTTCACGATTATCTAAGATTTGGAATGTTTTCAAATAAGTTCTAGAAGTTATTATTTGAAATTTACAATATTTTTCTATTTGACTTAGGATTTTTTTTCTTATTTGGAAAATGTGATTGCTTATATTTATAGATACATATACATTATTTTACTAGTGAACATTATTATTATTATTATTATTATCCCAATCAATGTTTTAAATTACTATAACCAGTACTTTTTTGCCATCATTTCATGATTCTTAGAATTATATACAATAAAAATATGTCATTTGGTTATTGATTCTTATAGTTTTTAGTTTATAATATGCTTTTATATTTTGAGACTGATTCTATATAATAATTTTTCTCTTCACATATTTTGTCAAAATAATAAATAAATAAATATTTTTCATAAAACCAAGGAACAATTCTAGTTTTAATGTTATTATATAGTTCTGATATAAATTTTAAAAACTAAAAAAAATACTTTTAAAGCAAAAAACAATAAATACCGTACCAGAGTACAAACACTAACGACCAGAGAGAAACGGCGGTTCTTAAAATAGATAGAAGTCCAGATGGTCGAGACGAACGAAAGTCAAGACCCTGTCGGGTTTCCTATTGAACTACAAAAAAATTCCATCTTTATAGAAAGGCCTTTTCAGACTCCACAAAGGAGAAGCACGCCGTTGAGAGGACACGTCGAAAATAAATTATATATTTCTATATTTATTAATTCATATATTTTCTTCCAGATTTTCTAGGCAGTTTAATGTTTCCTACCTCCCGTTGACGAGTTTAAATAAGGCATAGAAATGATGAAAACATTAGGTTAAATTAAAATAAATTAAACAATTCGGTATTTAGACCTGTTTGTGATTTTTTTTATTTTTTTTCTTTATTTTAAATTAAGTTTTTTATATTTTTAAATTGTTTTGATGTCCTATTGATATAAAAAATAATTCTTAAAAAATAAAAAATAAAATTATTTTAAAAAACAATTATTATTAAATTTTTAAATACCCGTCCCTATAATTTATCCCTGTAGATTTTATGTGAGTTAATGACATGGAATTAATTAATAATTAATTTTTTAAGGTAAAAGGATTTACCAATTAATTGTTTCACGGAGCATGGAAAAAAGAAGAAGCAAAGGACAGAGAGTAGTTTCTATAAATAAATAAATAAAAGTATTCAGTTTATTTATTGTTCGTCTAAGCTTATACGTGCCCTCTGCCGTTGAAAACGCGCTTTTTCTCCTCACGTTCCTTGTTTCCTCTTCTATTCTCCTCCCTTTCAATTCTTTCCTCTCTCTCTCTTACAAGAATCCCAAACCAAAAACAAAAAAAAACAAAAGCAGAGACCAAAACCAAAGGCAAAGCCATTAATTCCACCTCCCCGAAACTACAGTAACGACATTCTCTTGGCATAAGATAAATAAAAGGACAATCTTTCCTTTTTTTCTTAGAAGGTGGCGGTGGCGTCGGTGGCAATGGATCTAAGGAGATTGGTGGCGTTGTTAATGGTACTGCTGGTGGTTCAATTGGGTTTGGTTTCTTTCTCATTAGGAAACGTGGTTTTTAAGGTCCAGCATAAGTTTGCCGGCCGTTTACGCAACCTTACTGAATTTAAAGCCCATGATGCTCGCCGTCACAGCCGCCTTCTCTCCTCTGTTGACCTTCCTTTAGGTGGCAATGGTCATCCTGCTGAAACTGGGTTTGTTTTTACCTTTCTTTTTTGTATTAACCACTTCCAGCTTGCTTTCTTGATTTTTTTGTTTTGTTTTGTTTTGTTTTGTATTATGTATATGTATGTATTGTTATGATTATAATAATTTGGTATTAGCGTTTGCTACCTATTTATCTGATAGGTTGGTCTGATTTTGTTTTGGATCCGAAGTTAAGATCGGTTGAATTGTTTTTTTTTTTTTGTGGGGGTTTGCTGTAGTTGGTTTGATTTTACTGTTGCTTTGAATATTGTGGATTGATATATGGTTCTTCATGATATAATTATTGTATCGTTTATTCTGGCTGCTTATTTGGTTTACTTCATTCATTGGTTTAGCCTTTACTTCGCCAAGATTGGGCTTGGCAATCCATCGAAGGACTATTTTGTTCAAGTGGATACTGGGAGCGATATTCTATGGGTGAATTGCATCGGCTGTGACAAGTGTCCCACAAAAAGTGACCTTGGTGTATGCTTCTTCATCATTGTGATTGTTTTCTTTTTGTTATATATGTCTTCTTAATTATGCAAGGACTTCTATTTAAGAATCGCCTTCTTTTCTGTTATTTTGTGACAGATAAAATTGACACTGTATGATCCAGCCAGCTCTGTGTCTGCAACAAGGATTTCTTGTGATGACGATTTCTGTACTTCCACATACAATGGCTTACTTCCTGATTGCAAAAAAGAATTGCCCTGCCAATACAATGTCGTTTATGGGGATGGAAGCTCAACTGCTGGATACTTTGTGAGGGACGCGGTGCAGTTTGAGCGAGTCACTGGAAACCAACAAACGGCATTATCAAATGGGACTGTTACATTTGGGTCAGTTGCAGTTCTCCTATTATAATGTGGTTTTGTTGTGCTCAACATATTTCAAATGTTGTGTCTGGATTTCGAAGGACTCATTCGCATCCAACTTTTAATTTAGCTTATGAAATGGATATTGGAAATGGAAGGACAATGCATGCACCATATGCAGCTGGACCCGCATAATTTTTGTGGGTGGATTTGAGTAGCTGAAAGCTATAGCTTGAGTTCATGCTAGCATGACCTGGTTTGGGGAGCTGTTTTCTATTAATCACTTGGCTGAGGCGCAGCTTATTTTAAAACATTTTTTAACTGAATATTCAATTATTTACATGACAAAACTTCCAGTGACAAAATTTCCAATCATCTATACACGAGTTATTATTATTTGAAAAATATTGATATTCTGACTCATTTAATAATAGTAAATTACCAAAACAGAATTCACCTTCTGCCTAAATTCCTAGAAACAAATAATTTTAGCATATCCATGCTTGTTTAAGTTTTTTTTTTTCTGTAGTTTACAAATATATAGTGTCAACTGCTTCTTCTTTCACTTACAAAATCTCCCGTCTAACAGGTGTGGAGCTCAACAATCTGGGGGATTAGGTACATCAGGTGAAGCACTTGATGGAATACTTGGGTTCGGGCAAGCAAATTCATCTATGATTTCACAACTTGCTTCAGCTGGAAAAGTTAAAAGAGCTTTTGCGCATTGCCTGGATAATGTAAATGGAGGTGGAATCTTTGCCATTGGGGAAGTGGTCTCACCGAAAGTGAATACAACTCCTATGGTACCAAATCAGTATGTGCCACTATCTTAGTATTTATTTATTTTTCTTTTCTTTCATATAATTACAGTTATGGTTGATGCTGTGGTTAGTTATCTACCTTCCATTGATATTGCCAACTTTATATGCATATGGAGAGATCAGATGATAAGAAACAAAAAGTATGCAGAGATAAAACATGAAATAAATAAAAGAAAGAAAAAGAGGGAAAAAAATTCGTGAAGTCACCAGATTAATGGTGAAGGTGGTATGTTCTAGTTTTTTTTTTTTTTTTGTTAGAGAGGTGAACCACGTGAGTGTTCATTCAATGTGTATTCCAGAGACAGTATCTTGGAAATAATAAAATTCATCTCACATGAGTTTAAGAATCTATGTTTTACTTAAAAGAAAATGATGCAATGAACTTAAATTGTGCATTATCTGTCTAGGTCCTGGGTTACTTTAAATTTCAAAAGTGGGCACTTCTGGTCGTCATGTGGTGGAGAAGACAACATTATGTAACAAGTTTATTTAAGGCCAATCCCGATGTCTATTTAATTAAGTATTTTCTTTTTATAATGATTTTATAGGATACAAGACAGCACCTTGTCAACGCCACTGAAGTGATTACTCATTATGAGCTTCTTTTTTCTTTTATGCAAAGAACTTACTGCATTTTTCTTGTTCACTTTATTTGAATCTTGTTACAAGGTTTAGTTTTATTTCTTCATTTAGGATAGGTCTCACTAATATTTTCTTTTCTAATTATATTTTCTTCGATAATTTTAGGGCACATTACAATGTTTATATGAAGGAAATTGAGGTGGGTGATACAGTTCTAGAACTCCCAACAGATGTATTTGATTCCGGAGATCGGAGAGGAACAATAATAGATAGTGGTACTACTTTGGCCTATCTTCCAGAGGTGGTTTATGATTCAATGATGAATGAGGTTACATGCTATTCCTTAACTTTCTTCTATTGTTTGTTTGTAACAATAATTTGGACTTACATGGTTTTCTTTCTCATCTCTTTTTGTTAATTAGATCAGGAGTCAGCAGCCTGGTTTGAGTTTACATACCGTCGAGGAGCAATTTATCTGTTTTAAGTACAGTGGAAAGTAAGGATCCTGCAAAGTGTAATTACTCTTTTGAAATTTAGGTTTTAAGCACTTATTGTTAGCCTATACTTAACATGGAAACTATGATTGTTGCATTTAAAAAAGTTCCAAGTTCAATCATTTGACTATTCATCTAGCCATTGTCCCGACCCTCTGAAAATACATTCTTGTTGTTTGTTAAATCCATATGTCGGGAGTCATTTAGATGTCCATTCAAATGTATTTTGTAATATCCGGATATAGTTCGTTGGTTGCTGTTAGAAAGTAATTTTCAAACTGTTAACCTTTGTTCTTTAGTTTGTTGACCCTTTTTGCTTTTATACCAAGCTGCCGATTTAGCATTTGGTTGTGGCATTCCACCTCTCTTCAACAATTATGTGTAAGATTTCTCAATTTTATTTTTTCACCTCTTGCAGTGTTGATGATGGATTTCCAGACATCAAGTTTCACTTCAGAGATTCACTTACTTTGACAGTGTTTCCCCATGACTATTTGTTCCAAATTAGTGTAAGTAGAATGGTTTGCTACTTTAAGAGAATCTTCATGTTCAGTGCATCATTTTCATTATTTGGTGGTTTTCTTTTAAGTTTTTTGCTTAGGAAGTATGTCTAACATGGAAGGGGATGTTTTGTTTGAATTGAAAAGTGGTTCTAGCTACTAAGATTATATTTTATATTTTATTGCATCTTTTCTGTCTTCTTATTTTTCTTGTTTACTTTGTAAAGCAGAGTAGATATTATTTTTTGAGCTATCTGGGATAAATTGTTCTGGGATAAACCCATTTCTGCTGCGTGACCAGCCAAATATTATAAAATTCAGATGCTTCATACTAGTCAAATAAGAAATTCATATCGGTCAATTCTTGAATGAGGTATTCAACTCCATAGATGAATTGGAAAAGAAATCTATTTTAGATAGATTTTATGATTAGTCAATCATGTAAATGCAGTTGTAATTAAATTTCCCTATCAGTCAAGTGTGATTTAGAATAGATATTGGTGGAATTGCAGTTACATAGCATGGGTTTTAGTTTTTGGATTTGAAAGTGAAGTAATTAATTGTGCACATGTATAGGATCATCTATGTTGTTTTCAACCAACTTGTAGAAAATGTTTTGCCGTTGTAGATTTCATTGGTTGTGATAGGCTGATAGGTTGTGCGCGACAAGTGTTTGAACTATGTTTTATTAATATTCATAATAAAGGCAGAATCATATAGTGTTTATGACCAGCCAAACATTAGCAAATATCAGATAATAAACTTTAGAAATTGAAATAATCCTGGTAATTAATTGCATGTTTCATTTAGTCAGTCCTTGGTAAAATTTGCAGTGGGTGTCCTATTATCTTTTTTTAGATTCCCAAAATTTCAATATTATTTTCAGGCCATCCCAAAGGAACATTGCTTGTTTGAATCTTAGTTTGGATATCTCCGAAAATAACTGTTTCCCAGCCAAAGAGTTAATATGTTATTGTCATCATATTTCCACAGGAAGATATTTGGTGTTTTGGGTGGCAGAACGGTGGGATGCAGTCAAAGGATGGGAGGGATATGACTCTTTTAGGAGGTATGGTCTTTAATTGGTTCTACATGCAAACAGCCTCCTCTTGTGCGTTGTGTGTCACTCAACCTGCTCCATAACTTTATATATTCATGCATCAGACTCTTCCCTGTATGAAAATCATAATCAATAGCACTTGTGTTTAATAAAATTACCGAGGAGCTGAATTTACCCATCTAAATCTCTCTCCCCTTACAATTGGCTGAAGACTCTGGATATTCATCAATTATGAAGGGAAATTAACTTAGTACGTAGCAATCCAACATCCAGTTTTAAATTTCAATATTGCTCTTACTTAGTGCCCAACAACGTCTTTGTTTTTTTGGGGTCAGTTGCACTTCTTCGGGGTCAGTTGCATAGATTCTGAGTCTTCTAGAAGAAATTGAGACACTCAAATATAATTTTCTGGAGCTGGGAGTAGTTGATGGACTAATAATATTTGTTTTTACATGATGCTAAGAAAAATGAAAAGGTCCATACTTTTTGGATTATTTGTCTATTAACTACATCAATTGTTTCCTAACGCAGATTTGGTGCTTTCTAATAAACTTGTATTATATGATATCGAAAATCAGGCCATTGGATGGACAGAGTACAACTGTAAGTATCATTTTCTGTTTTTATGAGCTTTAGTTTTGATTCTTCATTTGTGTAATTTACAAGCGACCTATTAAAGTAAATAAAGAAATAGATAATCATGTATTTAAATATGCATTTTGGCAGAGTGGTGTCTGTGCCTTGCTTTTAGGCATGGATTAGTCTTGAACCCCACATTCCATGTGATATCTTTGCGTAGGCCACTAGAGGCCCAGTTTGGAGAAGTGATAAGTTGTCAAGGAAGGAGAGGGGACAAGAGGTAGACCTAAGATAGCATGGGGTGAAGTGGTACTGAAGCATTTAAAATGCTTTGATATTGAAGCAGATGTGCTTTATAATCCAGCTATATGTTGCAAAAGGATCCATGGAAGCAACGTAACTAGTCTGGTATTGAGGCTTAGTTGTCCATGTGTTTGAAGCAAGTGTTCTACACTTTGCATTTTCTTCTTAAAAATATGCTGATAGATATAATGACTGGTTAAAAACTCAAGTGAATCAGGATAAATAGGTTGTGTTTATAATCTACAAATTAGACAGATGTGCTAAAGAAAACGTCACAGATTCAGAAATTAAGAGGAAAGATGACTTGATTGCTACTTCATCGGTGTAGCTTATCTATACAATCTAAGTAGAGAAATTTAACTGAAAAGATGTAGAACACCTTAAGTTTATATGTCGATCATTTGTTATGTCTGTTGGGTTTTTTTATCAGCTCACAAAGGGTTATTAAATGCTAAAGAAATTATTGACATGGGATCAAAATGTGTGCCTTTTTTTCTGTAGGATTCTGTTTCTTAGATGATATTCATCCAACACCATTCTGTATCTGTTTTAAGAACGGAAGATGTTTATTTATTTTTCATTTCTATTAAGTGTGGCCTTTCTCAAACTATGCTATGGTTGCTTTTAGGCTCTTCAAGCATCAAAGTGAAGGATGATAAATCTGGATCAGTGTATTCTGTTGGTGCTGAGAATATTTCGTCGGCATCTCCCGTTCTAAGCGGAAGAATTGTAACGTTTTTGTTATTACTATTTGCTATGCTGCATAGATTTACATGATGATAAGTGCAACAATTGGAACAACATTCTTTGCTTTTGTTGTGTACTATAATGTAATCAAAAAACCCGTGCTGGGTATAGTTCATTCTTGAATATCTTTTCCCTCTTTATCTACACAAAACGTATTCTTTTGTTCAATTCACCATGACATTACCACCACCAGTGGATGAAGTTTTCGAGTATTGTGTTCGTGCCTTGTGTCTTAAAATGTACTTCTGAAAGCATACTATGGAATGAATTATTTGAGGCTCGAGTGGGGCATGAGCCCTTTTATTTCACAACGCGTCATTTGCTGTCTAGTTGTCAATTTCCCCTCAATATCTTGCAAGTTTTGTGGTCAACTTTGGATGCATGCCTGGGACCCCATTTACTTGTATTCTTTCAGCTCTGCATTCTTCTATAACAGGTTACCTCTGGCACATGGTAGGAGTCGCCTTTTCTCAATTCTCACAGTCGGTGGCTTGGACTCTGCTCATTCAGCTAGTTATATTGAGCAACTTGTCATTTACTAATTCAGCACCGGTAAAAAAAATCCGAAATAAGTTAATTATATGATGAACTGAGTGATAATTCTGTTTAAATTAAATTGGAAGATTTATCCGTTTCCAGCTCAGAAACAGAGGGAATGTTCTCCTTATTTAATAAATTGTATGGGACCAGCTGGCTTGTACACTGTCTGGAATTGGGTGTTTAAAAAATATAATCTCCAAGTTGACTTGTTTATTTCATAACTTGAGTTGATTTTTTTATATATGAAAAGGGTTTGTCCAAATTAACTTTAAAAAAAAAATATTGAAACAATATCATTTGACTAAATATGTTTTTTTTAAAATAAAAATATAACACTCAAGATCAATCCATGATAAATTCATCAAAATAATTTTTTAATTAAATAAGTTTTTTTTTTAATTATTGGTTTTGAGAGTGTTTAGAATAATAATAAAGATTAATTTTTTAAAGTGGATTTTGTTTTAAAATACATTAAAATAATTTTTACATAATAATGATGAGTTTAATAAATCAAGACTTTAGTGTAATTGCCGAAATTGTTAAACAAAAGAATAAGGAAAATCGTTGCTGAGTAAAAACAAATTATAGAAATCAACAAGTTCATGTTTTCTTCCTTCCCGACCAATAATCATGAAGGCAGAATCACATTGTTCTCTCTTTCAGCTACTTCTAGAGATTCTTCTTCCTCATCCTTCACTCCTTCTATCATGTGGAAGCCTTTATCGTTGCATTCATGGCCTGGTGAATATTTGCTTCCACATCTAAAACACTATCCCAGCCTTCGTCTCTGTCATGTAAGCTCTTACCTTGATATTTTGGTCCCTACACAGTCTCCACCTTTGAATGATTATAAGGTTTTGAAGAAGCATTGTTTGCTATGGGAGAATCTTTGATTTCTTCATTTTGGCATTATTTGCTAGCTCATACTATTTTGTCTGATTGAAAGCTTCCATTACATTTGCTGAGTTTAGTATTTTGAGCATAGGTCTAATATCCTCTTTTAATCCACTCAATAAACTCGAAGCCTCTGGTAAGGATGGATTAAGCACACCCATTAAGGAGTTAAGGGAGGGCTGAAGGAGGAAAAGGAGTGGGGTTTTGATAGGGTTTTTGCTGTGGGAATTGCAGATAGGCACATTTGAGAAGTGGGATTTGGTTATATACACTTCATCTCCACGATCAGCAGTCAAGAACATGGTTAGGCATCCACACGTATAGCTTCCTTCTTTTTTCCTGTCGGGTGGGATTTAATTGCTCAAGAATTCATAGCTAAACCCCAAGATAAGCCTTTTGGATGCTCTCAATTTGAAGAGGGAAGGAATCATTTCATATCTTAAATATTCTCTCTTATCACTCGTCCCTTCCCTTCATTTAGGATTTCGAATGAAACATTTTGCATATTTGTTTTCTGAAAAAAATCACTACACGTCAATTGGTAAGTCCTCGGCAAAGGACCATTGACATCTCCAACAGATGTTTTGCGTTCTCTTAGAAGAGAAAACGCCCAACGAATTTGAGACATCGTCACAAAGGCCGTCTAAAGATCACCCAACCCATTCAATGCGTCTAGTTGCTAGCCTTGACTCGTATGCTTTACACATGCAAATCCAAGCGAGTTGGTACTGTCCAAGTGACAAGACAGGAGCTCAGTCACGAGTTTGCTCCTGTCGAATTCTTAATTGCAGAAATCCTTTCTAAAGCCCAGTTAATTCCCACCATGTCAACGAGGAAAATAGGCTCGCGAACCCTTACAGATGATGGGCCATTTTGCTGGACATGCGTTAGAAAGGACTACTGTAAGAAAAATCTGAAGATTGTTTGGAATTGTGATTAGATTGCTGTTGAAATTTAAAGTAACTTTTATTTAAAAATACATTAAAATAATATTTTTTTATTTTTAAAAAATTATTTTTAAAATCAACAAATCAAAACCATCTAAATATATATATATATTGAGCGAAATATAAATAAAATTTTTTTTTAAAAGAACACGGTGGTCCAAACAGACCCTAAACCCTGCAGCACCGTCCAAGCACCGTCATCGCGCTGGCACCTTAAGTTACTATCACTGGTTATTAGACTCTTCTTCAGCTGGTAACAATTTGACAGCAAAATATAACTGCTGGCAACTAGCTGAATTTTTAACTGCTTTTTTTTTACGTTAAAATGTAGAGGAGGAGAATCAATGGGCACCTCACCCACTTGAATGTCATGGTGGATTTCTATAAGCTTAACCTTGTGTTCACCAAGCACTAACAGAATCTACCAGAAACTACATTTCTTGCTTCAACATCCCGGGAAGCAATGAAACAATCTTTGACTTGTACAGAAAGGAGGAAAATGTGATGAACGCAAAAGCAAGCACCTCCGTTTCTTTCAGTCTTGGGATTTTTTATGCAGCTCAAAAAGCACATGCTCAGGAAGCCCCAAAATATCAGACAAATTCAACAGACAAATATCGAATTCAGCTGCTGCATCTCACGGCCACTGTATACCTCTTTCCGGTCGTTTATCTAGAATTTACATGTCGACTTTCACTTTGGTGAAGGAAACTACATTTCTAAGCAAATATAAAACAAGTACCAGCTCCATGCCGTGCATCCCAATTCAACTTTCCCGGACCCAAAAATAAAGATTTTGTGAGTTTGTTTTTTCATGGGAAAAGAATTAGTCAAAGCAGCATGCTCTACACCACCAGTAGTGTAAAGCCCTTCAAGCCGACTTATAAACTAAAAAAAGGGTCAGCACCTTTCTGTAGATAAGCTCCTTGCTTTGGTATGGAGCAAGGAAGTTATATCTACTGGGCTGCGCACACACATGCTTGTGTGCATGTGTAAGGTGGAGGGAGATAGAAGATGCATCACCCCCAAGGACAGTTATACATTCACTGCTGAATGAAATCGAAGGATTATATATTCACACAACAACAATGTACTTTTGAGATTGCACACAACGCGCATTCATGCTGAACCTTCTCTCCAAGTAATAATCCATACATGAACAAATATAGAGCTAAAATGGTGAGCCAATTGACGTAGATGACCAATTTGATTACGGATCAATGACAATAATGAAGAGGGAGCAGCTTTGAAATTCATGTAGCATATGCATAACTAGAAACATAAAAACTTGGAAAACAGTTCAACTCATACCTCTTAAAAATAGAAGTCAAGAAAATCTACGAAGTAGTTGGTATCCACGATATTAGGAGACAACTGTCAAACTCCACTAAAAGTATCAGAACGACAGAGAAAATCATACATAAGCTTCAAAACCACAAGTTTACTGACCTAGGCAACAAACACAAGTTTCCATAGCCAACTGCTCAGCAACACAATCTTAGTACCGTTCAAAGCGCCTGCCAAAGTGAGTAAAGGGAGCCATCAGTAACATGCTAGAAGGATAAACAGTTAGCATTAAAGCAACAAAGACAATCAAATAGTCCACATTTCGACCAAATTCGCTAACATTTTTACTGAATAGTTTCAGGTAAGTATAATATCTGGGGTGCTACAGCAATTGACCACAATCAGAATACAGTTGATGCTACAATAAACACAGGACTGTCAGAGTGGATTAGGTGCATGACAAGGAAACAACTTCAGTGACCATAGATCTAAGCACTAAAGCCAAGTAATTTGAATCAATAACAGTTGAGAAATCATTTTTTTTGCAAAACAAAACTTTTGCAACAGGAAGTCCAGAGCTTTGACATTTCTCAATGCTCCTCCCAGAAAATTTCTTTGTTTAATGGAGAGGTGAAGGGAAAAAAAATAAAAAATGGAAGTTAAGAAGTTCTGGGAGAAAAGGAAATGAGGAATTAATTTGGATCTCACTTACAAAATAGGTTTTCAAATGATAACAAGAATTTATTTCCACCTCAAGCATCATGGGAGATACCATCTTATGAGTTGTTCCCTTACAAGCACAGCTAGGAATCATTTCATTCTATTCTCAATTTCAAAGTGGAGCGTGCAGATGCATAACAATAACTTCTCACACACATAATAATTGCTTGAGCTCTAGTGTTATTTTTATTATATTGAAAAGCATAAACACATTTATCCAACTCTAATAAAAAGCGGAATCAATTTAAAAAGATGAATGGTCACTGATTAAAAAGAAAAGGTAAAACAACAAACAACCAGCCAGACACGGGTAAATAACAACCTGTGGTGATCATAATCCCTAGAATGTTCCCTAGATCGAGAACGTGATCTGCGACGACTTCTTGAATCATAATTGCGGGAGCGCTCTGAACCTCTGTCACGTTCACGATCATATCCACGATCCCGGTCATTATACCTGTCACGGTCTCTGCTTTTTCGATCATACTCTCTCCCCCGGTCACGACTATCTCCCCGATCTCGATCCCTGCTTGGTTCTCTATCGCGATCTCTACTTCGTTCTCTCGATCTACAACATAATAATATCAGCAATTCGATGGTCAAGGAAAGAAGAAAATTGCAATAAAAAACTGGATCCATCAGATAGTAACTCAAATAAGAATACCTCTGATCATCGTGCCGGTCAACCTTGCGTTGCTTGTTTTCCTGGAAAATTAATTATGAAGAATGAACTGAAAAGCATTCTTTAATAACATGAAATATCATTTTATTTGATATAAAGACAAACCGAAATGGGAAATGCCACCAGTTTAAGAAGAGGAACAGCTATTCCCAATTGCAAATGTCTCTACTTGAACACTTAAACATTGTTTCACAGTAAATTTAGCACCCCCAACAAGCAGTCACAACACCACCCAAAGGCCCAAATAGGAAAGCTCCTTAATGATAAGGAACATGTACTGACTCAAAGGCAAGCACCCATGCACCAAGTAGAAGGGACACACATCATCGAAACAAGACCAATGTGCTTTCAAAGGAAATTTAATGTAAAATAAACGGCACAAGTTGAAGTAACCTTTGCAACTATAACAGCCAGGCCACATAAATAATACATACCACCACAATTAACCCCAGTTTTTGGATACAGCTTGACAAAATAGACACACTCAAGTGATATTTCTCCAACTAAGCAGCATGAATAAAAAGAGGCCCGGCTTATTAAAACAACCTTTTATTCTGCTTTCTTTAACTCACCAAATTGAAATTCCCTGTAACACTTTGAACAAGATCCACACACTCCTTCACAAAAAGGGTCAGCAAAAAGCAGATGATTTGTTATCATAAAAACAATTCTTTTATCTTTTGACCAGACAAATACTAGGATGCATCCAACGTCTTTCATTGTCCAAAAATGACCATTTAGCATGCATCACGTCCATCCACATTACAGATTAGACTGTTTTTCCATATATGACACCAATACACCAAATGTCTTTTTCAAAGAGTTACATCCCTATCAAAGTTCAGCAGCTATACCAGATTATAATAAGGAGAGGGGGGGGGGGGGGGGGGAACTGAAAACAGATTATTCTTCTTCAAGGTCAGAAAACTCACAGATCAAATACTAACTGGGAATCTCTATAGTAGAATGTGAAACATTATACCAGCACCTGAGCCAACATATTCACAATACCAACTTAAATACATCCCAAAGAGGTAAAACAACTATATTTATCCCACATAGCACAGCATGCCAATTCTAGTTATTGTTTTCAATTTAATGCCTAAACTACAGTGAAACTTTGAGCATATGATTTTCGTCAATAGAAAATTGGAGACCATAAGCAATTAAGATGATTTTGATATGTTCAACATTTTGCACAATTAATCTGAAAAATGAAACTATGAAAGACAATGGATCTATTGGTAAATAGTACAAGCAAGCAATTTTTTCATTTTGCACACCTGAAGCTCAGTGAGTTTCTCACGAATTTGCATATAGCCTAAATGAAGCTTCCCTCCAAAATGATCTGCAAGACGTCGGTCACTGAAAATAGCAGAAAGGCATTTCATGAAGATGTCAAAAATGAAAGGGAAGCATTTGCATAATATGTTGCCGCATAATATTCTAACTATATCATGGTCTACAAACATACAGAACAAAAAAAAGACGCACATTCTTTAGCTGCAAAAGTTATCCTCGTAAAACTTGGGCCCAAAAGCCTGCTGGTAACAAGGACGTATATAGTCGGGTCAAAAGATTAACCACTTGAAACCCCAAATACCATTTGTTTCCCTCAGAAAGAAGAGAAAAGGACTGCACTTGTTTGGAGAGATAAGATCAAAATCATACCTGTCATATACACTTAGAAAAGCTCCACAAATGTCACAAACACGTAGCTTCTGATCAGTCTGAAATAAGAAAAAAAAAATAGGAGATAGGTATGGTGAATTAGAGAACCCAAATTACTGAGCATGGACGGAGCTAAATACCTAAATTCTCCCAGATTGCCACTATAAAATGGGGAAAAGATAAGTTGCATGCTTAAGAAAGCACATTCTGAAAAATTGCACCTCAATGATTCTTAAATTTCCATTAAAGGGAAGAAACACAACGGAAAGTTCCCATTGTGCTCAAATTTCAAACATTTTCATACTGATAACAATGCATAAATGAACAGATTATGAACTTTAAATATGCATATTTCAGACTGGATTTGATGGATATTTCAGTAGTTTCACATTACATGAAAAATTTTGAGAGAGGTACACAAGCCTAAGCAGCCAAATTGTCTTTGATGTGTCAAGTAACTCAAGATCTATTTTCCTAGCAACATGTAAGGTATCAAATTGCACAGCTCTAACTTTCCTTTTGATGTTTGTAAGAAATTCAATGATTCTTGGTAGACCAGTGTCCCTCGTCATTTTCACTTTGTTTCTTTGGCTTTGGAAAATAACAAAATGAGGTAGAAATCAGATGATTAAAACTATGGTAAGAATACTCACAATGCGCACATCAGCAGCAGTATACTTGGAGGAATCTGCAGAAGGTTCCTGCCTGGCAGGAAGCTGAAGAGAAAGGAAGTATAAGCAGTCAAAATACACCATAGTACTAAAATAGACCAAGATGGATCGAAAGGAGCAGAATGAGAGAGACAATAAAACAGAGGGACAAAAACACCAAGGTCAAAAGTAATGCAAGCCAAAATCTAAAAATTAAAAACCTTCTTAAGTGCTTCAGCCTCTTCCAATGCTTTTTGAGCTTCATCTACCATTCCTTGCTCACCTGAGGGAATGTGTAAGAGGTTGAGAACTGCATAAGATATCCTGGAAATAAAAGGGTAATACATACAACATATTGATATCATATTGACAATGGGTGTCAGGTAACCTAATAATACCATATTTTCCAACTGGTTATAAAATGCCTGAGGATGTTAAGAAATATAATGAGCAAAGCTAATTACTGGATACTATTTCTTCTCGGATCTTTCTATATTTTTTGAACTTTTTTTTTCCATTTTGGAAAGAAAGAGAAAAGGAGAAAAGGGAAACAACAAAAGAATGGGGGGTAATATGGAGAAATGACTACTATTGCTTTGAAACTCACAAACACAATGGGAAACATGCATAGAATGCAAGTACGTTGTGTTAACTTGAAGCATTTAATGAAACCTAAAAGACAAACAAGTATGAATGATTAGAGTCTTTTACCAAGATCCTCAGCTTTCTTCAGCTTCTCATTTATCATCTCTTGGGTGCGAGGATCAGGAGTAGGTAATGGCATGGGTGGTGGTGGTGGGGGGGTCAGCATGGGTTGAGGTAAAGAAGCCCTGTCTTTATTGAAGGCCTCCAAAAGCAGTGCAGACTGCCACAAGATTGTGACATGCATAGAAGCCAAAATGAGATTCAAGTTTGCAGAATTGTTTTTCTTATGGAAAAAATTCATATAAGACTATGCAAAAGATAATGGTGGGCCCAACAAACAAAATAGATGCCCTATACCTGCTTCTCTGCTCTTTCAGTTCTGAGTTTTTCCACTTCTTCCAAAACTTGAATTTTAAAATCTGTTTTGCCTTCGAGATCTGCAGATTTATAGCAATACGTATGTCAGTACAAAACCAATATAAGCAGATTAAAACCCAACTACACTAAAATTTTCATGTAACAACGGAAAAATCCATGCACACTATCCACATCAGTTTGTAATACGTGCTAAAAAGATAGCCAATATCCCAAATCAAACAAAAAGGTAACAATTACAACAATTATACAACCTCTAAACAAGCTATTTCAATAATCTGCACAACCTTATATAATTATTTCATACTTCTTCAATGTGTACATTAACAATGTTCTAGATAATTGCTAATTGGTAAAATTAATGTCAACAAATGACTAAACTGTATTCTAGCTAGTTAATTCACTGCATAAACTTGCTCAAGACGGGAAACTTCAAAATAATTATCATTCTGGCTGCATGGAAATGGTTACTGGATTCTAACATTAACAAAAAGATAACAATCAAACATATTTTGTAGCATTATCGGCAAAGAAGTCCTGAAATAAAAGATCTCAAACTAGTTCTATTAAATAAATCTCACCATATTTGTCAACTTCTTTCAGTTTCTCTTTAATCAGCTTCGACAACTCACTTACCTCAGCATTCTGTAATTTAGAAAAAATCAAATTATTTAACAAGAAACATAGGGAATTAAATAAAAAGAGTGATAATGCTGCCATCACCTGTGTAACCTCAGTGACTGAAATCGCAATAGCAGCCTTGGCGTCTTCATCTTCAAGACGCTTAAGTGCTCTACCGATTTTCTTATCGCATTCGACAATGAGCTTATCGATAACATTCTCTAACTCTATCTCATAGTTATCAACACCTTTCGCCGTCGATTCTTCATATCTAGAGATAAATCTTACACTTTATTATACATACATACATATATATATTCAACATTGGTAAATGAAATTAAAAAATATATATATGAAAAGAAAGCGAGGCGTACTCCTTCCTCAGCTGCAGTGAATGGACTTTCGGGCATGGTCCCATATCCATTTTCTTAAAAAAAAAAAAAACAGAGAGAGAGAGAGATGTTATGTTAGGGTTTTAGAAATCTAAGAAAAGCAAAACAGGAAAGATTAAATAGAAGTGAAAAACAAAAATATAATACCGTTAGTTGGAAAAGCTCGTGAGGGCAAAGGCCAACCAAGTACAAGCGACAAACATCACGATCGTAGTACTTGCGATTGACCTCTCTTACGTCGCCGTTTCGATTTGCTCCCATGAGCACATCCAGCTGTTTCCTCATCGCATCCATCTCTGGTTTCTCCAATCTCCACTGAGACAGACAAACAAACAAAGCAGCAAGCACTGCTTCTTCTCTCCCTGTGTTTGTTGAGATCGAGGGAGAGACTCGGGACCTCTAGGGCTTGGGTTTGATTTCTTACTTATCTATCCTTGGTTAAATTACTGCTGCTTTTTGGTAGATTATGTGATTTTGTCTCTAGACTATATGCCCTCGTCGTCTGAGGTATTTATTTACATGACCAGCCTCGTACGTGACTCGTTGGTTTGTGACGTGCAGCGTTTGAACCCAGCCAAATTATGAACCGGTAGAGATCGTAGGTCATTGGACCAACCAGCCAAGGTGGATCCCAGTCTTAAAAATATTTTAAAAAACTTTAATATTTTTTATTTTTTTTATTTTAAATTAATTTATTTTTTTTATGTTTATAGATCATGTTTTTTATATTAAAAATAATTTTTTAAAAAATAAAAAATATATATTATTTTAATATATTTATGAGAAAAAACACTTTAAAAAACAACCGCTACACTCTTCTAAATACCTCCAAGTATATTTATTTTTGGTTCAAAATGTGCTTTTAAAAAAAAATTAAATTATTTTTAGATTGTTTTGATATCTAATATTAAAAATATTTTAAAATATATTATTTTAATATATTTTAAAATATATTATTTTAATATATTTTAAAATAAAAAATATTTTATAAAATAACTGTTATCACGAACAATACCTATATATATTTACCTTTATATATTTTGTAGCTTCAAAACCAGCTCTGCACTGAGGATAAAATTTTAGGCTAAATTTTAAGAAGAATGTGTTAATATTATAACAGACATGTTTTATTATATTATAATTTTTTAAAGCAAAAAATACAAAGAAGCTAGCTACACTTGATGGAATAAATTAAAAATATATAAATCGATAAATTGTAAAAGACATGTTACTGTTAAATAAAAATACAAGAGCAATTTCCTTGTGATATACTATAGATATTAGAATTTTAAGTTAATTTTTATCATAAAAAATTAATTATATTATGAATATTCTTTTAAAAAAAAAATTTATATTGACTTAGGCCGACTCCTAGTGTGAGCTTGATTCTCTTAGTACTTTACTTTTTTTATTTATTTTTTTATAATTTAAAATAAAATATTCTTTATATAAAATAATTACAATAATATTTTAAAAATTATTCGATGTGTTTTTCAAATAAGATTACATCATGATAATATTAATGATTATTTTATAAATAAATAAATACAAACCAAATATACAATGTCTTTTTAAAATAAATTACTCAATAATATTCAATGGGAATAAAATATATTTGTTATTTTTTATCATAAATTTTTATATAATCTTCTCAAATTAGTTATTCTTTGATTGTTTTTGTATAGTTGCATAAAAATTATCAACATATTATTTTTTATTAAAACTTACTTTTAAAATTATGATAAAGTTTTATTTAAGAAACCAAATTGTTAATAAAAAAAGATATGTTTGTGTAAAAATAAAAATAAATACATAAATAAAAAAAGAGAAAAGAGAGTTTTGGCCAAATAAATCTTTTTCACATGAATTAAAATTGTTTGAATTCTTATAAATATTTATTTTAATTACCTTAAGTTGTTATTCAAATCACCATGTTGTTAATATATATATATATATATGAAAGAAAGAGAATTTTAATTGAAAAAATATTTTTTTCTTTAAAATGTAAATTATTTAATTTTTTACAAATGTTTATTTTATTTGTCACAAAATTAAATAAAAATAAATTTTAAACATACCCTCTTGATATAAGATGAGCACTAGTTAGTTGACTCGTGTTTCACCGTAGATCATATAAAAACAAAACAAATTGTAACATAAATAAATGTGCAAACGTTGATAAAGTGTTTTCATGCATCTAAAAAAATTTTATTTGTAAATTGAAAACTTGATGCATGTGTTTAATAAAATTAATCGAAAATTATATGTATCAATAAATATTAGAAAAAAGTTGATGATGCTAACCAAATATCAAGTAGAAAAAATAAAAGATAGATGTAAATTAAGATATATCTTCTCATGTAAGAAGGAGTACTTCAAATTATTTGTTCAAACTATACATCAAAACTTTTTTTTTCTACAAGAATAGCACTAATTTAAATCCATCAAAACAAAATTATTTTATATTATAATTCCTCCATTCCTTACCATAATTTTTTTAAAAAAACATTTTCAAGACATGTGTATTCAATAAAAATAGAAAGTAATTAGAATAAATATCAAAAGAAGATCTAATGATCTAAAATAATGATAAGAAATGCATCTCCTTAATTAAAATCCTCTTTATTTTATTAATGTGAACCCTTTTACAACATCTTTTTATCACAATTGTTAAAATTCAATTTTTAACCCCTCTCAAAAAATATATATTTCAACCAAAAAGACAAACAAAAATATTTCAATCAAAAAGAGATATTTCAAAAAAAAAATTAATTAGAAAAGAAAATTAGAAAAATACAATTATGGATGAAGATTGTTAAGAAATTTAGAGAAAATGGTTGAAACTAGCTAAAAAATAAAAATTAAAAAACTAAAAACTGATTTGAAAAATATACCAATATTGAGGGACTATTTTAACGTATTTGGAGATGAAAATGAAAGAAATATTGAGGAAGAGATTGAAATTGGCTGAAAATAAAAGAATTGGACCACCAAGAACTAGAATTAAAAATGGGAAACTTGGAGGACTTATTTAAAAACGAAAAAAACTCTCCTTTTTAGAAAATAAAACATATTAAGAAAGACAAAAACAAAATCTTAAGTGAAATAGTGTGTTTCACTTAGAAAAGCCTAAAATGGCGTCATTTTATGAATGGATACAAAATAATCCCTTCTTCTCTAATGAACATGGCTGTAACTTTTGCTTTATTTCTTTGTTTTTCCCATTGTTTTCGTCTCGCTTTGGATACCATGTCAAAAAACCATCTCAACCCAATAACTTAAACTGTTATGTGAGGTTCCAGGATATGATTTATATTATTCTCTAACACACCCCCTCAAGTACCTTGTACTTAATTTTTATCAAATAAATGGGGATGGTAAGATTCGAACTTGTGACCGCTTGATCATCAAAGCTCTGATACCATGTCAATATCTGAACAAAGCCAAGCTTCATCTCATTTTTCCTCTGTTCATACCTCTGTTCTTATATTTACATTGTTAGAGAATAATATAAATCATATCTTGAAACCTCACCTAACAGCTTAAGCTATTGGGCTGAGATGGTTCTGTGACATGGTATCAGAGCCTTGATGACCAAGCGGTCACGAGTTCGAATCTCACCATCCCTATTTATTTGATAAAAATTAAGTACAAGGTAATGTGAGCTTGTGCAAGTTTCAAACCCAAAGGGCTTTCACTTGAGGGGGCGTGTTAGAGAATAACATAAATCATATCTTGAAACCTCACCTAACAGCTTAAGCTATTGGGTTGAGATGGTTCTGTGACACAGGACTTTCTCTTTCCCTACTTCCTATAAATACCAAACAACATGTCATTCTCCTCCATTGCATGTATACTCCATTTTCAATTAAAAACTCGCATGCTCTGACCCTCTAAAACCACTGAATTGTTGCAAAAAGACCATCAAAAGCATGTTTGGCCAAAGAGGTATAACCATGGTGGATGATTAAGATTAATTTAAGAAACTAATGGTCATAATCATTCAAAAAAAGTTTTAAGAGCTTCATACTTGCCTAAAAATATAGGGGGAAAGAAAAAAAATAATGAGAGCTAAGCTAGAGAGAAAATGCCAAGTTTAAGAGGGAGAAAGAAGAAAAAAAAAGTTTGAGCTGAGAGAAGTGAGGTAAATTGAGCCAGAATGTAGGAGAGGTGAAAGAATAAGAGTTAACCAAGAAAAACCCAGAAAAAAAAAATAGAGAGAGTTTTGAGTTAGAAATAGAGGTGTTTTGAACCAAAAGGTACTAGAGGGGAAAAGAGGGGAAAAAAAAGAGAGAAAATGAGGAAAAAAAACAAAGATGAAAAGGAACCTAAAGTAGATCGAAAACCACACCACTGACATGCCACCATCTCTACCATCACAAAAGCTCTTCCATCATCTATAAACAACCCTAAGGTGAATCAAGTCCTTCTTCTTTCTCTTTTCTTCTTTTTCAGTAGGTTTATGCATGGTTTACTATTCAAAACACAAAATAATGCACATATTACTATTCATGCATGGTTATTATTCACTCATGCATTTTTATTTTCTTTTGATTTTATATTTAATTTTATTCACTTCATGTTAACATTATCTTTATTTTAAAAAAATTGCAATTTTGTCTTTTTTTCATATGTATATGTGTGTCAATATTTGTTTTTTAAAAGGTTCCAAAACAATGTTGACGAGTTTTCATCGAGTTAGAGTCAATTTTTTAATTAAACTTGGACTTTAATAGTTAGGTTGATGTTTCTCCTAGCTTTAACGGACCACCATAGGCCTGGCGTGACATTTTTAACCTTAAAACAAATTCAATAATGAGTTTACACATTTTTCATCCAGTTAGTGTCATGTTTTGAAAACTTAAATTTTTACTACTAGGTCGATATGTCTCTTGGTTTTAGGTATTGGCATAGACCTAGAGCAATGGTTTAAAAATAAAAAACAAGGTCAATAATAAATCCACGAGCCTCTTCCGAATTAGGATTGACATGGAACGGATGCCATATTCTTTTCAACTTTTTTGTTTTGTAAATAATAATGATAATAAAAAAAGTCAAGAAATATAAACAAATAAAATTTAAAACTAAAAAAATCATCAAGTTACGATACTCTTTATTCAAAGACCAACACTAACTAAATGAAAATCCACCAATAATAAATGACTCGCAAATAAGCTAGAAAAATAATTTAAATAGTAAACTATGTAAAATAAATTAAGGATAAAACACATAGAAAATGCAACATGTTATTTAAAAGGATGTGATAAGGTTGATTTCTATATTTTCTTAAGCATAATCAGTCATTTACGCAAATCTCTATAAACAAGGCATGTTTTATGATTCTTAGTCTCTTTAAAGGAACTAGGTAGCAACTCCATTTTGTATTTTCCCTTTTTAATATCGGAAATTCTATTTTTCATTTTGTGTGTGACAAGAATAATTGTTTTTTAAATAACAATTTATCATAAAAATAAAAGAAAGTTTAAGTAAAAAACAAAAAACTTATGTTTTGATATTTTTGACACAAATATATTAGAACAGAAAAGAATAATATACTACTCGCGCACTGCTGTGAAAACAATTGTGGAATATATTTTTTTAACTAATCATATAATTATTAAAAGGGCATACATATCCAAGATAACAAATAAAATTATGGAACCCAAATGTATTTTTCATCAAAACCTACTTTGTGATTAATGTAATGTTTTTATAATGTAAATTAAAATTAATATCCTATGAATAATTTTACTTATTTTAATTAAACAATTTAAAATTAAAATAAAAAAAACTCATAGCTAGTTTCTAGCCCAAACAAAGTATGCTAAGCATACATGACAATGCTATGAATACATATTATGATTTTTTTTTTAATTGAAAAGCACAAAGATAATATTTATACTTAATAAAATAAATTTAAAAAATATATGAAGTGATAGACCGAGAAATAGTTGTTAATTCAAATTAAAAACAAAAATAAAAAGCTAATCATTCTCTTAAAATCATAATACATATGAGTATGCAAAATATTTGACTCTACCTTTTCTTTTTAATTTATATATTTTATCTTATATATTATTTTTTCTTACTAAGAACAAATGGTTTTTATTTACATAATGAAAATATAGTTTATTTCAATTGAATATGAAAGGAAAAAAAGATAAATTACAATAATCTCTTTAAAACATTATAAAAATACAAAACAATTATAGAAAAACAAAAAAAATATTTAAAAAGAGTGGACCAAACTGATGTGATCCATTGGAAGTTTCATTAGGTCCAGGACTTAGAGCAAAGATATTTAAGGAAGCATTTAATGGACTTTTTTCAATATACATAGTCTAAGGTGGACTTCAAGAGGATATCGAAGAATAAAGAACAAGTCTTGATTAATTTGATTCAAATTTAAGAAGGGCTTGTAGGAGAGCATTTAGACATTACCGAAATACTAGAATAAGAAGATTTAAATATGACAGTTTTAACCTTTCGCTACTGTTTTGGCTATAACTAGAGCTACAAAAAAAATTTGATGCGATTTCAGTTGCATTGGAAAGTAGACATCCCCATGTTTCCAGTGATATATGTTAAGCCTTTTAATTCATAAAGACAATGAGATAACCATTCATTTAAAGTTGTGCTTCTATTTTTCCAGCAGATTATAAAATTCAACTTTGGTCTTGTTTTAATTAGTTGGGCTATTATTTATTTATCTTTTAGTTTATTTCAGGACCTGTGGCATTTAAGGTTTTATTTGGGTTAGGTTTATTTTACTATTTCATTTATTTTAGGCTTTTAATATTTTAAGGCCTATTTATCAAGTTTTGGTCTATTAAGTCAAATTAGGCTTGACTTTCTACTATATAAACCAATTGTTAATATTATTTTTTAGTTTATGAATTTTTCTCTAAAGTTTCCGCATATTGTTTCCTTTGTTTCTCTTTATGTGGTTGAGTAATTCTCATACTAAGTTCTTGATTGAATTTACATACTCTTTGAATGATTGATCAACTTGGTTGTGATTTATACTTCTCGTTCATGTCTTGTTATAGGCGTAAGGTGTGAGTGATTGATTGTATATAACTTTGGTTCTCCAAGTCAAGGTTCTTTTTGGGTCAAGTTGCAAACTTTTCTTTAAACCTCGAATTAGTAATCTAAAGGATAATTCTGCATCAATTTGGTATTAGAGCAAGACTAATTTTAGGTTATATCTCTTTAATTTTCATTGTTACAAGTAATTCTAGGGTTATCTTTAGGTCTTGCCATATCTAAGGTTTTCTTTAGATTTTTTCATATCTAGGGTTTATTTTCTTGTTTTTCTTGTTTTCTTTCTCTCTGGATTTTAGTTAATATATAAAAAAGGAAGAAAAAAGTCGGTTTTGATAGGAAAAGTCTTAAAGTTGCCAAAACATTGCATACAAAATAATAAATTGTGTTTATCTTTGTGACTTGAGAAATTTGGCACATATATATAAAGAAATAAAAAAAAAGAAAGAAGAATCAAAATTTCAATCTTGAAAGGATTCTTGGGGAAGAAATTAAAAAATCTTGGATCTTGCATGAACTAGGGTTTAACTAAAACTTGTCTTGGGAACTCTTGGTGATCTTGATTGATTTCTTGTAAATTTAGGTAGAATAGAATTATCTTGCATCAATTTCTTTAATTTCTTGATTTCTTGCATTGTTTTCTTTATTTTCTTTAATTTCATAGTTTTTGTTGTTTCATAAAATAATTCTTGCTTTTATTTCATGTCTTCGTTTTCATCATTATATTTGCACAAATTTATATTGCTACTCATAATTTTATCCTCAAGTTTCATTTTAAAAAGTTTGAATAATTGTTGATTCTTTAGTCTTTAAACATAAAATAAATCATTTCATAGTTTGGTTAATTGTTCAATAAGTTGATGAGTTATTTTTATGAACCAAAAGTATAAGAATATAATGGTAAAAGACATAGCGAGACTATTAGAGTGAAAAGCCTAATAAATTATGTGAAGCATAAGAGGAGTGAATTTTATTATGAGTGTAAGCACGTGAGGTTTGTGTAACAAAAAATTTCCTTGCTACTAACTTTTATTTTGGGTGTAAACAATAATTTCAAAAAACATTGGAAAAAAAAAGTGAGAACTATGGAGGAAAGACATGATAGAATGAGAGCTATTATGGAGGTATTAATGAGTAAGTTTGATGAGATGATTAGTAGACAAAGAGTTCCTAGTCTTAAGAAAAAAGAAAGTTAAAATACCTACCATTAGATCTACAATGAATGATGAGAGTATGGGCGATAATTCTAAAAAAAAAATGGAGGATGATGATGTAGTTTATTATAGTAGAAAATTTTAAATGCAACAAAGTCTTGTGTATGAGTCACAACCAAGAAAGAGAATGGGAGATAGGTCACGACCAACTAATATATTTAGCTAGAGTAAGATTTCTAAGTAGCATGATGATTTATATAATAATTTGGGTGGTATTAAACTTAAAATCCTAGTGTTTCAGGGAAAGAGTGATTTGAAGGCTCAATTGGATTGAGAAAAGAAAGTGGTGTTTGTGTTTAATTGTCATAGAAAAAAGAGAGGTTAAATTAGCTATGATTGAATTCACTAATTATACAATTAGTTGGTGAGATCAAATTGTTATAAGTAGAAGATGAAATGGAGAAAGACCATTATAAACTTGGAAGGAGATGAAGACAATTATAAGAAAAAGGTTTGTACCTACTCACTATTATATGGATATTTGTAATAAACTACAAACCATATCTCATGGTTCGAGGGGTGTGGATTAGTACTTTAAGAATATGGAAGCAGTTATGATTAAAGTTAATATTTCTAAGGATATAGAAGCTACATGGCTAGGTTTTTGAATTGATTAAATAAATATATTGCTAATGTGGTGAAATTGTAGTATTATATGAGGATTGAGGATATGATACACATGTCTGTAAAAATAGAGAAACAATTGAAGAGAAAGGGCAGTGCAAAACTTAGTGGATATTTAGGTTTCTTTTTGGGTTGTAAGTCAAATTTTTAGAGAGAAGGTAATGCATATGTGAAACCAATAACTACACCTAAAATAACCAAACCTTTCTTTGTTAGGAAGCAAGTTGTGGTTTTAGAGAAAAAAAGAGAATGCATTGCTTAACCAAAGCACAAACGAAAGATCAATTGTTTTTCATATCAAGGGCTTGGACATTATACACATGAATGTCCAAATAAGATAGTTATGGTTATAAAAGATGATAATGAGGTGGAATTGGCTAGCGAGGATGATTTAGAGGGGATGTCAAAGCTTGATGATTGTAATGATGTGGAGTATGTTATGTAAGGAGAATCCTTAGTTATAATGAGATCTTTGAATTTTCAGGTTTGTGGAGAGGATATAGAGCAACAAAGGAAGAATATCTTTTATACTAGGTGGTACATTGATAAAAAGATATGTAGTATGATAATTGATAATGGAAGTTGTACAAATGTTGTCATCTCAACTTTAGTTAGAAAATTGAACCTGAATACATCCAAGTATGCTAAGCCATATAAGTTTTAGTGGTTAAATGAATGTGAATAAATTGGGGTGACTAAGTAGGTTTTGGTTTCATTCATAGTAGGAAAAATTTAAGGATGATGTTAAATATGATGTTGTTCCTATACATGCTATACGTTTATTGTTGAGAAGACCTTGATAGTTTGATAAGAAGGCCAATAATGATAGGTTCAGAAATATTTATATTATGGAGAAAGATATAAAGATTTACACACTTGCTCCATTATCACTAAGGCAAGGGTATGAGGATCAATTGAAGCTTGGAGGAAACTAAACTAGAATTTATGAAAAATAATAATGAAGATGTGAGGCCGAGTGAAAATAAGGTGAGTTGTGAGTGTGAAACAATTAGAGGGAAATTTCATATTAGAAATAGGTTCGAAGATTTCAATAAAAAAAACACGGGAAAGGCCGAGAGTGGAGATAAAATGAGTTGAGAGAAGAAAGTAAGGATGAGAAAAGAAAAGTGTGTAGAAAAATTAGGGAAACACCTTAATTTTTATACAAAATAAAGTGACCTTACTCATGCTTATCATTTCAATATGCCTTTGATTTTACTCTTGTATAAGAAGACATATTTTAATTATGATGATTTAAATTCTTGTGTCCTAATGTTGCTAAAGTTCTTTTGTGGGAATTTTAGGGTATCTTTCCTGAAGAGATCCTTAATGGTTTTTCACCAATTCAAGAGAATAAATACATATTGGTTTTATGTAGGGAGCATCAATTCCAAATTGGCCAGCCTATAGAAGTAATCTCGACGAGACTAAAGAGCTTATAGAAGAGTTGATGTTGGAAGGGTGACTTTCCAATGTTACTTGTGCCTTAAAAAGACAATACTTGGCTTATATGCGCTAATTGCATAACCATTAACAACATTATAGTAAAGTGTGTGTGTGTATATATATATATATATATATATCATATCCCTAGATTAAATGATATGCTTGATGAGTTGCATGGTTTTTCAGTATTTTCTAAAATTAATTTGAAAAGTAGTTATCATCAAATTAGAATGAAAAAAGAGGATAAATGGAAGAAAACATTCAAAACTAGATATGGATTATATGAATGGTTAGTAATGCCTTTTGATTTTAGTAATGCTCATAGTATATTTATAAGGTTAGTGAATCATGTATTAAGATATTTTATTGAAAAAGTAGTTGTTATCTATTTTAATGATATCTTAATTTATATCAAAGGATTGAATTAACATATTAATCAATTAAGACAAGTTCTTGAAATACATATTATATGTTAATATAAAGAAGTATGATTTTTGCATGGAACTAATTGTGTTCTTAGGTTATGTTATTAGTGAAAAAGGATTGAGATGAATGAGGCAAAGATCAAAGATATTCAAGAATGGTCTACACCTAAGATAGTAAGTGAGGTAAGAAGTTTTTTTATAGAAGATTTGTCAAAAAATTTAGTACTTAACTGCACCATTGACTAAAATTATAAAGAAAATGGTAGGATTTAAATGAGATGATGATCAAGAAAAAGCTTTTAACTTGTTAAAAAAATGTTGATTTCCATCTTATTGCTTGCTTTACTTAACATTACTAAAACTCTTGAGATTAAGTGTGATGTCTCAGGTATAGATATTAGAACAATTTTCATATAGGAAAAACAACCCTTGATCTATTTTAGTGAAAAGCTTAATGGAGCAACTCTTAATTATCCAACATATGATAAAGAGTTGTATATATTGATGGAAGACCTTTGAGACTTGGCAACATTATGTTTGGCTTAAGGAGTTTGTGATATATATAAACCATCAATATTTAAACATTTAAAGAGCCAAAGTAAGTTGAATAGGCGACATGCCAAATGGATTTAGTTCATTAAGATGATGTATGTCATCAAGTAGAGGTAAGCAAAAAAATCAAAAAATCGATTAAACTGAGAAAACAAAAAAAAAACCTAAAACAGAGAACCAAGAAAAAAACTAATTAAACCAATTAGAATATTTAAAAAAATATTCAGTTCGGTTCAATCTCGATTTCGTAAGCCTAAAACCAAAAAACGAAGCAAACCGAACAGAAAAAAATAAAAAAACTAAACCGAAAAAACCAAACCAAAACCAAGCTCATTAGAAAGTAAAAAAAACCCCTAAAAAACAATATAGTTTTTTGTTTTTAATATAAAATAATCGAACCGAACTGAAACCAAACCGAACCAAAATCGATCAGTTGGGTTTCGATTTTTAATATAAAATAACCGAATTGAAACTGGTTAGTTTGAACTAGTTTCAATTTTAGTTTTTGTATTTTACAAAATTTTAGTTTGGTTGGTTTAATAGGTAAAAACCGAACCGAATCGAAAATGATCACCCCTTTCATCAAGTACAAGCAAGATAAAGGAAACATCATTTCAAATGCATGTTCTTTTTAATACATTGAACACTAGGCTTTTAGGGTTTGAACATATGAAAGAATTATATATGGATAATGATGACTTTAGTCGAGTGTATGGATAATGTGAGCACTCGGCCTTTGATAAGTATTTTAGGTATGATAAATTTTTATTTAAAGATAAGAGATCGTGTGCGTCTAAATGTTCGTTATGTGGATTGCTTTTGAGGGAAGTTCATGACTTAATGAGATATTTTAAGGTAACTACAACTTTTGATATGTTGCATAAGTATTTTTACTAGCCTAACATAAAAATGAATGTTCAAAGAATATATGATGGTTGTATAACATATAAACAAGTCAAGTTTAAAGTCATGCCTTATGATTTGTATATACCTTTACTAGTACCTAAGAAAACTTAGGTTGATATATCAATGGATTTTGTTTTAGGGTTACCTAGGTCTAAAAAGGGTAGAGATTCAATATTTATTATTGTAAATAGGTTTTTTAATATGGTGCATTTCATACCATGTCATAAAATCGATGATGCAACAAATTTAATAGATCTTTTCTTTAAGAAAATAGTTCTGTTACATGGTGTTCTAATGAGCATTATGTCTAATAAAAATGTTAAGTTTCTAAGCTACATTTAAAAAGTTTTGTGAGGTGAATTAGGAATTAAATTATTATTTTTTAATACTTGTCATGCACAGACAGATAGCCAAACATATTACTTTTACCTGTTGATGAAAGAGTTAGTTTTGATAGGAATACAAAAATATAGTGTCAAAAATTTGCATACTAAGTTACGAAAACATATTGAAAAGATGAATGAGTAATATGTATTTAAAGCCAATAAAAGTAGGGAAAAATGGTATTTGAATAGGAAAATTGAGTTTGAGTGCATATGAGGAAAGAAAGATTTCCAGCTTAATGAAGATTTAAACTGATGCCGACAGGAGATAGATCAATCCAAATCATTGAGAAGATCAATGATAGTGTCTACAAAGTGGAATTACCAAGTAGATATGGTGTTAGTTCTATATTTAATGTAGGAGTGTTTATAGTTCAGTTCGGTTTGAATTAAAAAAACCAACCGAACCGAATTAGATTAATTTTGAAAAATAGAGACCGAACCGAACCGAAATCTGGTTCAAACTGAACCGGTTCGGTTCGGCTTGGCTCGGGTTTTTTTAAATAAAACTGGTAAACCTAATCATACGGAAGATATGCATATTTAAACAAATCATTAATGTTCGTTGCATTTAAAACAAGGATCAACTTCATCATTTTCTTTTTAAGAAATCAAAAGCTGGATTGTCATTTTTACAAGGGATTCAAAAGCCCCTCTTAACTAGAAAACAAGAAACAAAATTAACTCTTCATCTATTGACTCTCTTTGTTAACACCAGAACCACTTGCCTACAACTCCAAACAAACCCCTTTCTAGATTCACGGATTGTTATCCCTCTCTGTTAAAACCAAAGCAGAACATTGCATGCATCATTTCTCCTCCAACAATGACACCTCTCTCAATATTAGCCACAAACCCATCATTCTTAGACCCATAAAAGAACCTATGCTGAGCTTTTTCTTCTAAAAAATTTGTGAAAGCCTCCCTTCTTTCTCCTTCTCACTACCATAACACCAACACAGTAACCAAGCCATTACACTACCATAAAACTCAACTAACAAACCATAATGTTAATCTTCTTCCAAACACCCAGCCATTGTTTGCCTGTATGAACTAATGGAATCAGAAAAATCGATGAGATTTAGAAAGTAAAACAAGTCATGAGAGCTTTGGGTTAGAGGATCCACAATATGAAAAGGAAAGAATGAGAGGGAGAAAGGCTCAAAGCAAATGAAAGGAAAATAAAGAATGAGAAAAGTATGCAACGATTTTTTGTGAGGGGGGTTAGGTTAGGGTTAGGATAATTTATACCCTTTATTTGGGTTTGACCGGTTCGGTTTACCGGTTTCATCTGTAAAACTAAAACCGAACTGAACCGGTTAGATTTTATGGTTTTAAAAATCGGTTTAATTAGTTTTTTTATCTCAGTTCGGTTTTTTCGGTTAATTTTTTCTTCAGTTGATCGGTTTTTTTGAACACCCTTAATTTCATGTATTTGAACTTTCTTTGTTTGATGTAAATGATAATTCAAGGGGCAAATTCTTTTAAGGAGAGAGAGAATGATGTGATCCTAACTTCAATACCAATAGATCCATTAGAGGTTTCATTGGATCCATTAGGAGGCAATTAATGGACTTATTTAAGATACATAGGTTAAGGTGGACTTTAAGAGGATATCAAATAATGTAGAACAATCCTTGACTAATTTGATTAATGTTCAAGAAGATCTTGTAGGGGAGCATCCAGATTACAGAAGGATTGAAATAAGAAGATTCGAATCTGCTAGTTTTGACCTTTCACTAATGTTTTGGCCATAAATAGAGCTATAAAATGAATTTTGATGTAATTCTAGTTGCATTGTAAAGTAGATAACCACAAATTTCCAATGATATATGATAGACCTTATAATTAGTTAATACGAGAGAGAACCATTCATTTGAAGTTGAGCTTCAATTCTGCCTACAAATTACAAAATTCGACTTTGGTTTTGTTTTAATTAGTTAAGCTATTATTTATTTATCTTTTAGTTTATTTTAGGGCCTATAAAATTTAAAAGTTTATTTGGGTTAGGTTTTATTTTATTATTTTAGGTTTTTAATGTGTTAAGATTTATTTATCAAGTTTGGGTCCATTAAGTCTAATTAAGGTTAGCTTTCCACTATATAAACTAATTGTTAACATTATTTTTCAGTTTGTGAAAGTCTCTCTAACGTTGTCGCATGTTGTGAGCTTTGTTTCTCTTTGCGTAATTAAGTGATTCTCATACTAAGTTCTTAATTGAACTTACAAACTCTTCGAATGATTAATTGACTCTGTTATGATTTATACTTTTCATTCGTGTCTTGTTATAGGCATAGGGTGGGGGTAATCAATTATATATAATTGTAGTTCTCCAAGGTAAGGTTCTTGTTGGGTTAAGTTGTAAATTTTTCTTCAAAATTCAAATTAGCAATCTAGGGGACAATTTCACATCACAAACAATCTAAAAATAAAATAAGAGATAGAGTTATAATTAAAACTTAAATAAAAAAATTAATGAAAAATAAAAGCCTAAGAGATGCTGAGCTTGATAGTTTATGCTCGTGCACCTGACCAGGTACTTAGGAGCCTAGGTGTGCCGAGGGTTAGAATCTTAAGCCCACATGCCTTAGTTATTTTTTTTTATGGAGTGGGCGATGTCCCCTTCATAAAAGCCTTTAAAAATTTTTTTCCAACCATAAAATAACTTATAATCTCTCTAAAAAATAAAAAATAACATGGTAACAAAAATTAATAACCCCAATCTACTTTTCCCATCATTTTGATAGGAAAAACTTAACTCCATTGAACTACTTTCAAGAATTCCAACTCATTAACACTAAGATCACCTATTATGGTGGTTTAAATATCGATATGCAACAACTTTCTCACTTCTCAACTTTTGTATTTTAGCAGCTATGAATATCAACATTCAACAACTTTTTCACTTTTAAATTTTTATCGGTGACCTTCTCTTTTATCTTCTAAGTTAAGGGAATAACAAATAAATAAAATAAATTTTTAAATTAAAATGTAAAAGTTCTAAATTAAAAAGACCAAAACTAAAATTATAAAAATCTTATAGACTATTTTTCTCAAAATATCACTTGATGATAACAATTAACAGAAAAAACCCTCCTAATTACCTCATTGTCAATTTTGATCTTTTTCATTTTATTTTTGTAAATAATGAAACTGAATCTTTCACCATTCCAATATTAAAATATTGTTATAGATCACAATCATTTTATAAAAAATAGATTTAATAAAGTTAAATTTTTAATAAATATAATATAAAAAATAAATTAAAAATACTTTTTTAATAAACAAAAGATAAAAAGAACAAATCATTGTGATTGGTCTACAGTGAAACCAATAGCTCTTTTAGATTTTTGTTTTTATTTAATTTAACTAGCTAATACTAGAAAGCAAGAGTGAAAACTCAAAACCAAACAAATTCTCTCTACCTCTCCGAAAGCAAGCAAGGAAAAAAAATGGAGAAGGCGGCATTGCTACAAGTATTCGCTCTGTTACTCGTAATCTCATCTCTTCACGCATTCCAATCCGATGAACTAGACGAAGAGTTCGGCCTCGAGGGAGGGAATCTTCAACCTCAAGAACGAATCCCTGATCCGGTCGTACCCACCAGATCAACTCCCAACCGAGTGAAGTATTCGGATTCAGATTCGGACTCAAAGATCCAAATAACCCTTGAACACGCCTTTGGCGACTCCGATTTCTTCCCTGCTGCTACCTTCTCAGCGCGCCTCAAAACGTGGAGTCACGGTGCTCAGGTTTGCTCTTCTTCTTCTTCTTTCCATATTTAATTTTCAAGATCTCGGGAATTCTGAAGCCCAAATCCATTGCCTAACTGATGCAGACACTAACAAAGCTGCGGTTTTCAAGAAATTCTTTTACGGAGGTGGAGAAACAGAAATTCCAAGTAATCCCGACGTCTTTGTAATATTCTTGATGTTTTTTATTTCGCACCTTGCAAGTTAGTTTAATTTTTCTTCTAAATTATATTTTGCAGAAATTGCTGGAAGACGATGAGTTTTACAGGATAAGACTGCCTTCCAATGTTTTGAACCCTCCTGGAAAGGATTTTGTCATATCATCTGTCAGAGCTGTAAGTTGCCCAAAATTATTATTTTTTTCTTCTTTCTAAAGCTTTTTGGATGATATTGGAATTATTTGTACTCTTTGTGCTTGCTTGCTTGCTTAAATATGAAAGATGAGCTGACACTTTAGCTTATTATTTCCTCCCTTTTCGTGTTTTTTCAAATTACTAATTTCTATTTGAATAACAAACCCCCTTTTATGGACTGGCTGTCCTAGATCATTAGGCATATCAGGCGAGCGCTGGTATGAATAATCAATCCTCTATTATTGTTGCTTATGCCATTAAATTGTGAAACCCTCAATCTTTAGCAGAGGACTATATTTAATGGTTACTATATTGTCTTTCTCAAATACTTTACTAACAAAAAGCATGAGTCATGTCTATTCCAGTATCTCTGGATTTAAGGCTTGTGGGCCCTAGAACCAGCCTTCACCTTACATTAAAAGAAAAGGAAGGAAATGTGAAAAGAATTCAAGGTTCTGTTCTAATTACTTCACATTGCTTTGGTTTTACCTGGAACTGTTTGTTTTCCTCTTGTTGGTCTCTGCCTCTCTCCCCTCCCTAACATGCTGAATTTGCTGATTTTGATTGTTTTTCTTTTTTCTTTCCCGTTGTTGTTGTTCTTGCTGATATCACAGCTTTGGGTTTAGACCTTTGGACATCTCAAATGCACTTTGTACCGAGTTTTCAAGTCATATCTTCCTCTATTGCCTGAGTTTCCTTTTTTCATGATTTTGTTAAGTTCATATCTAACCCACAAAAGCTGTATCTCTCTCTCTCTAAACCCATGACTGCATTTTTAATACTTTCCTTGACACAAGTTCTAATTTCAAAAACAATTTTTTTTTTGCTGTTGGTTGCGCATCTGGAAAGAAACTGAAGGGTCTTGTTTCTGGAACAATCTCAAATTTGCCATCTTCCCCTCTTTGCATGTAAGTAAAACCAAATGGATATGTGTCGCTAAAACCCCAAAAGTCAGATAAAAGGGAAAAACAAGAAAATAACATTAAAGCAATGTATGCTTCTTTATTCATGTATGTTTGTCTAGTTTTGCAAAAGGCATTTTGCCGCATTGGGTCTAGAACCTTTTCAAGGCTACTGGCTTGGGATATAGAGATCTACAGCCCCAAGAGTTTTCTTTAGTCATCAACTGCTTTCTTCAATACTCTCTAATGGTTAGCTATTTTCAGTTTTATCTGGTTTCTATCATCCTTTTGTCTTCATATGCTGGAAATAGTACCACTAAATTGTGCTGTTTGGCTTGCAATAGACATTTTTCCTTGACTGAATTTTAACAAAGTTTTAAAGAATTAGTTTTATCGAAGCAATGTTTTTAGATGCATCCTTTAAACCTTTCCTTTCCTTTTTTTGTGATTTCATTTGTTCTCTAGATGGGGATATTTGATTGTTTGTATGATTTTGAATTCATGAAATGTTATTTGCTTATCCATGCTATTTGTTAGTGAAGCTCAAATCTTATGTAGTAATGAAGAAAAAAGCCTATGCTTTGGACTTGAGATTACCAAAGTTTTTTGTATCGTGAAATTGTAAATTTGAAAATTCAAATAAAAAACAGACGATTCTTCTCTTTGCAGTGCTATAGGTGTATGTCAGTAAGGCATAATGGAACACTGTGTACCAAGACTCTAAATGCTTCTGAAGGTCCAATTAATGAACCAATTCATCTAACCTCATATAAGCTGAAATCTCAAAATGTTAAAGTAGGCTACATGAATCCTCATTTTCAATTCTGTGCGATCTAATGTTGCTTCGTGAAATTCTTGGCAATTAAATCCTGAGCATATCTAGCATCAATTTTTTTCACATTAAATTTAAAATTTCAAAGCCTAGGTTTAACGACTTGGGATGGGTTCCAGAGTTGGCTATAGATGCGGCACCACATTATCATATATCTATGTATATGATACTCACCCCATATTTTGCACACCTTTGTTTATTTGTTTCTCTTGTCTAATGATTATTGCATATGGAAATTCCAATTCAATATAGCTCTAACCCTCATTATTCTTCAACTACAGAGATGTCTTCCACGGGATGGCTTGGATGAGCACTTTGTTATACACACGGTAATCTTCGGCTCCTTGATTAATGATTCATGCCTGCCTTTTCTCTTCAGGAGTTTGTTCTGTTACATGTTTCACATTTGAAGTAAATATGGGTTTACACACACTAAATCTTTCTCAAACATTTTTCTCTTCAAGAGCTTCTTCTATGACATGTTTCTCTTTTGAAGTAAATATGTATTTTCATGCATTAAATCTTTCTCAATCAGTGTTGGACGCTGTAATCCTTTGTTTTTGCTTTCAGTCTTCGCTGATGAATATACACCTGTGCTTGCACATGATCTTATTTGCATTAATTTTTAGATTTTTTATTGGCTTTTGAATTCAATGAACTCTCCAATTGTGCACTGAAATGGAACCAGAGAGTCAGTAACCTTAGTTCGCCTACAATCCTATCTGACTAGAGTGAATGTGATATTGGACTATGCTTTAATTTAAATAGGTCAAACCATGCTACTTTTTCAATATATTTAACACATTGAATTTTTACTCGTCATTAGTGACTTGGCACGACCTTTCTTACTAATCTATCAACTCAGGTAACAGTAGATTTCTGATTCTTATAAATGGTAATTAATTTTAAGGAGCTTAAGAAAATAAGTTGTTCGTTAAAAACAATTTAATTTCTCAATCAAACAAAATCATATTGCATGAGTATGAGATAATTTAATAGTTCACTGAAGCTATTGTTTAAAAAATGTTTTAGGTTTCATGCCTCTCATATGTCGGTGCACGTATATGATCGTGTGCATGGTATGAGATATGATTAGTGAGCCGCTTTTACTTCAATAGAAAAGTGGAAGGGCTGTCTGCTTTTTGAGCATTTTTGCTATTATGGCTGAGATTCATTGTTTGTCTTGAGTCGAATGCTAGGGTTTTTAAGCATCAAACATTGTCCATGAATTTTTTTGCAAGGTAGAATGACACTTTTGGTTCCTTTCTTTAGTTGCTACTGTCTCTGATTAGATTTCTTTTTTAGTTTGGTTTCATTCTCCCAGTGGTGCTCTTAGGCTCGAAGAGAGATATGCTTCACCGTTATAAGAATGTTTACCTTTTAGTACTTTCATCCCTTTTCTCTTTTTATAAAATTAGTTTCTATCGTGAAAAATAAGCAGGTAAAGTTAGTCTTTGAGGAAATTTGAGTACTTCTAAAGAAAACCTAATCAAGGGATTTTCAAGTTACTAATTCTCCTCTCATGATGATGTGAGCATATGAGGTAACTGTGGTGTATGTGGGAATATGCCATGTATATCTTGTTACTGCCCTGTGAAAACCAAGGCTATAAAAGCATACTTCAATTATCATAATAAAAGGGAATATTTTTTCTCTGCAATGTACAAGTGCATTTCATAATCAGAAAGGTGTTATTTTTCATCTTTTGTTGCAGGAAGGTGTTAATATCTTGGCTGTCAATTATGGTTCCCCTGGGGCATGTCCCTACCCACGGCAATTGAAACTTGTAAGTTAGAATTTCTTTTTCCTTTTTCTGTAGAGTTTCTTGCTGTAACAAAGCAAACTACAAGAACTAATTTGCTCACATAGACAGAGGACTTTACTGAGACCATAATTTGAGCATCAGGATTGTTTTCAGAGCTGGAAGCATATAGTTGAAGGGAAAGTTCGTAGCTTTCCTCCTTTTTCCTCCTAATTGAGCCCTTTTCTCTTCGAGAATTATACTACTATTACTAAATATCTGAAACACCTACAGATAGTTGAAATGTTGACCTCCTGGCCATACGACTTGTCGCCGCTGCATTCTCAAATTTCTTGATTATGAAATTACGCCCTGTTTTGGTGGCTTCTTTCTACAGAGATCTTGGGAGATGCTTGATGATTTGTGTCATAGCCTACAAAGTATCCCATGATGAGTACCCAAAGCATGCTCCTTCCCTGCCAAAACACTAGTTAATTTTTTACTTTTTTCCTCTAAGATGTACATTGGGACAGCCTCAGTATATTTGTCACTGCCCTCCTCTTAGCATTTTTCGAGTCCTTGCGTGCTGAGAAGTCATATGCTCGCCAAGCATTCCATTCATAGTGGATCACATTTTTCATGTTATTTTGTCGCAATGAGAAATTTCCTTAATCAAATTGACAAGGAACTAGTGTTGTCGAAAGGCACTCAGGCTCTCGCTTAAGCACTATAGGCGAGGCCACAGCACCTTTATTAGCCTCAGGTGATGAATTTCAAAGACACGCTGCCTACGCGAGCACTTAATGCCTCGGGCATGGCACCTTTTAGCACCTTTCACATTTGACAACACTGTTACTACTTTAAATTATCTTATTTTGTTTTAAGGGTGAAAAATATAACTTTATTTGATTGTTATGGTATTTTATATTATCTTTTGATTTTCTACTGATCTAATATATATATATATATATATATATATATATATATATATTAGATTTATATATTATAATATAATATCATACATATATTTTTTTGCGCCTAGGCATGTGCCTAGCACCTCGGGCATTTTACAGGCTTGATGCCTTTTAGCGCCTTTTGCCTTTGACAACACTGCAAGAAACCTCTGGAATATATGAGGATTGATGGAGGTTTTGAGGTCATATTTAATTTTTTCCAGTTGCATAATCTCTCATACAGATGTTTATGTCCTTTCTGTTTTAGCCTTCAAAGTGGTCATTCAACTCTCATACGGTTTTGAAGAATAGCGAGCAGGCACCAAGGTAAAATTAAGTATTTGCATATTTTTCTTTGCACTCTGCATTTCTGAGACATGCCTCATATTGGGGCATACACTGTTTTTTGTGTGGTATTTTTTGAAGCGAGTCTTGAAAGATGCAAGGAGAATTTGCTTCTGGTGTGCTTTGTTTACTATTTATCACCATGTTATAGCAATCAACTTTCCAAATTGTAAAGCTAATAAGAGTTTTCTTTTTAACTTAAACTGTGGTTCAAAACACTTAATTACAAAATGATCAGAAAAGAAATAGTATATCTGCCAAAACTGTCTTGTACCCTTGTGACTGATTTTATTTCGAGTAAATTCTACTTATTATGGCGCAGTCCTAAAATTTTTGTAGTTAGAAGTATAAAAGAAACAAAAATATAAGGTTACCAAGGGATATGAGACCACCCACTGATGTGTAAATTGCTTTCCTTGTTTTTGCATTTGTTGTTTACACTTGCTTTGCCCATTACCTCAAAATGTCGTCGTTATTATTTCTCTGTATATATACTTTTTGCAGAACTCCAATATTTGCTGAAGATTTGCCAGGAGAACAAGGAGAGGGTGTAGACGTACCACCACCAGAAAGGTCCTTTTGGGCTAAATATGTAAGTATTCTGCTAGTTGATTGTTTTTTGGACACTGCAAATTTTTATACGGAAGCTCAGTCATGGTATGAAAGAAGAAAATTTAACCTATGGAGGTTCATTTTCTCAGTGGATGTACTTGATCCCTCTTGGACTCATAGTGATGAATGCCATGACCCAAGCGATGAATTTGCCTGAGGAACAAGCTACTGGCCAATCGGGTGCTCAGCCAGCTGCAGCAATCCAGCGTGGGCCCAATCCTGCTGTGAGAAGACGATGATGGAGTTAAATTGTCCTTCCAACACGCATGCGTTCAATATCCCAATACCAGTGGAACTTACGATGGGATCTTAGATTTGCATCTCTTGCATGGGGACTGCAAGTTTTGTAAATTTTCTAGTCACCGATTCTTATTTTCCATTTGAATCCATGTTGTACTTTAGGAAATTAAACGTAATTATCATGCAGGGAAGGCTTAGGAATTACTCGTAGAGCACATTGTCAAATTTTATGGTTTATTTTAACATTTTCTTTTGCAAACGATCCAATCATATACTGCATGCTTTTGGTTTTTGTCCGAAATAACCAAATCAATGGAGGGCTGTTTTGGATGCAATGACTCGTTTATGCTATCGAAATTCTCTTCTTAGGAAGGGACAATGGGGATTTCTTCTTCTTTTTGCATTTAACATTTCTCCTTGTCACGCATGTTCATGGTAGCAAAATTTTTGCTGCCCTTGGATTGAATTGAGTTGATTTAAGATTTTTTTTAATAATTAAGTTAAAAATAATGTTGGTTTGTAAAGAATATAAAAAAAGTCAATAACTTAATTGACCAGCTTTTAACCAAGTTAATTTAGGTCATAAATTAACATGAGGGTTTTTTTATATATTTTCTTCAACTTGACTTATCTAGGTCTTGGATTAATCCGATGAGCTAATCTAGGTTTTACAACAATGTTTTTTTATTCTTGCTCTAAATCTATATTATTACAAGTTTTATTAATATACTAAATTATTTTTTATTTTTAATATAAATACGGAGTAACTTATTTTGATATAACAATTTTTATTGATATAATTTTTATTATTAAAATTAGAAATTAATTCAAATAAAAAACAAGATATATAAAATTTTTAAAATTTGAAGATTTTTAATTGCTTCATTATATATTTTAAAATAAATATTTTATTGATGAATAACATTTTTAAATAAAAAAACTCTTTAATTAGAAAAAAAATATAACACAAACCAATTTGTTTTTGAAGAAATTATATTTTGTGACAGGTAATGATAAAAAAAATAAAATTGAATACCCTGATTTCATTTTTTTAAAATTATAAATGCAACTTCAATATTTAACATATATTATTTGGCAAAAATTTAATTATCTAATTAAGAATATTTTATTTTATCTAATAAATAATAAAAGTAGATTATGGAATGTGATAAACAAAATATGGAGAGGGAATAATATCATCCATTTTTAATTGTACATTGTTATTTTTTATTTAGAAAAATCAAATTTAGTTAAATTCATATTCCTAAATAGTCTCATTTGCTTTACTTGGCTATTAATTTTATTATTTTTCTATAAATAGAGAAACATTTTTTTTACCAACCCCAATATAAATATTTTTCTCTTGTAATTCATTTTTTAAGCTTTATACTTTTATCTTAATGCTTTTGTTTTTAGTGTAGTTCTTATTTCCTTAGCTTTTCCTATAAAACAATCTTCATAAACCTTTGTAATTCATTAGATTTTTCAATCTTATAACCTCAACTATATGATATTTTTGGTTCTGATTATTGTAAATCTATGACTTTGCTATTTCTTACTCTTGACTAGTTTGTTTAAAAAAAACCTGTGTATCCATTTGATAATACAAAAATTCACCTCTTTTTTATAAGTTAATTTCTAGATATCACTTTCACTTACTCTAAGAAAATTCAATTGGTAACATAATCCTTGTATAATAATAGTAATGTAATAAACACCCACGTGTCAACCATATAAGAATACTAATTGTTCATTACCAAAGAAGAGAAGGGATAATAAAATTAATCATGAACAGTGAAATCAACTAGGTTGAAAGAGTCTTAATTAACAAGGAGGATTGATTGACTAAGGAAAAATAATCTAGTACGAAGAACCAAAAAGTTTAATTCTATTTAGAGTGAGAGTTCTTAATAGAATAACTATTTAGAATTCACAAGATTAACAAAGGATTCACATGGTATCAATACAAGAGGAGTTTAGTTTGTATTAAGATTTAATAAAATCTAATTATCTGATACCAATTTTGGTATAGTATTAGAGTTACATGTTTAGATAAGATTCAAACTCTATACTAATATATAAAAAGTTACATAGTTACTGTAAATAATGATCAATCTATACATGTAATTGGAAAACAAATTTATCTTTGTTTTAATTTTTATTTCTTTCCTTTATAGCTTTATTTATTGTTTCTCTTTAGTTCTTGCACTTACAATTATTGCAATTCACCTATTTTTTTCTTCATAAACTCATTTTTTTTGTATGGTGTTAATCAGGACATATTAACTTCTTTTAAGATTCAAAATCTTATTATTACACATTCTGCTTGATTTTACAAGGTTGTTACTTACCTTCTCTTAGGAATAAATTGTTATTATGTAATTTCTTCTTCTTAAAAGGTAGAAATGATTAACTAGTAGCATAAATAATGCTAATATTATATGACACATCAATAGATTGACATCTCTAAAAATTTAATATCTAGTGACAAGATTCAATATTTTTTCCATGTGCAAATAATTATGTATCCAAAGAAAAATACAGGTAAACTCATCACTATTGCATTGGATAAATAATTAGTACAAGAAATGAAGGAGGTTAGCTTTTTGGCCTTAAAGAGCTTGGCAATCTACCATCTCCCCAAGTTCTGGTGGATCAACCAGTATTAGACGTGCTTAGAGACAAGTTTTCATATCATCTTTTAATTTTCCTCTACAACATTGAATTGTGTTTGGACATATCCTTAGTGCCTTTATGTAACCTTCATATTTTAATCGATTCTAACAGTGTTATCACCACCAACCATAAATGAGAATATTAATGTATCTATGCCTCATGCATAACTATAAGCATATCCTTTCTTTGGATTTAATGGCATTAGAAGATGGTCATAACCAGTTATGACAAATACCAACTAATTAGCCATGATTGCTCTTGGAGAAGCATATTATGTTTAACCTATAAATCTCTTTAAATAGAGATAGAGAACATAAAAAAATATGACCTACCTCAAGAATATTATGATGGTCAATTAAATCATGTAGGCTATCGCACCAGCTATTGTGATGGCCCACCTTCTTTTATAATAGAAAAATGCTTTTTTTTTTTGTTTTGAAAGGGGACAAAAGGTCTTATGTTATAAAAAGAAGCCACCACCAAGTACTATGATCACCGAGAACTCTAACTGGTCTATAAAGTTATAAGGTAAGGGACTAATTATGCTAGAGAAAAGATACCATTACCCTAAATCATCATACTTGAAGTAAGTTGTATTGCTACTTATCTTTTATTCCTAATGGTTTATTATGCCTAATCTATAATGGTTTTTCTACATGGGTGATAAGGGGTCTACTACAATGAGTTAAACATTGTGTATAAGGTGAATGGTTAAGCCTATCTATTCTAAAGTCCATGTCATGTTTGCCACCCCTAATTGCTTGATGAATTGATATATTTACAACTATTTACTCCTGATCATAACTTGTGACCCATAACATTTTATTAAGCCATGCTAATAAATAATTGGATGGGTATGTTATTGGGTTTATTAAAACTTGACCAAATCCTTGCTAAAAGTTTTGTTTATGCAATGATAGCTAATGAATAATAACTTATTGAGGCTTATTTATTTTATAATATCAGGGTTCACTCTCATCTTACCAAATGAAGTTTTATACCCTAACCCTAAATATCCAAATAGTGATCATTATAGGTTCATCTACTTGGAAATAGGATCTAGTGGCATAAATGTTCCTTTATATACTAAGTTTAGGCAATGACCTTTATGGACTCATTGGACCTTAGTTGTGTTGCTATGTTTAATAATCACATTGGAATTTTTATTTATAGTGTTGCCCTAAATCAATGTTTGTACGCAATGGTTGATAAGACTTGTGTATGTACAAAAACTGTAAGCGAACAATTTTAATTTTATTTTCACCCTAATCATTAGTATACAATCTTGAGGTTTTATAAAGGAAACTAATACTCTCAATTGACACATGGGTGCCATTGATGAATATTAGACTGAAATGCTTACAAATTATGAAGACTTATTTCTTGTTTGAAAACAAAAGGAACAAGGTGTCACTTCTCGTTAATGTCTAAAGTAATAATTTGTTATAAGTACATTACCCCAAACACTATAAGTGAAAAAAAACTTAATTTTTGTAAATAAAGGAAATGAATTGTTTTTTTTTTTAAAAAAAAACAAAGAGAATAAGGTGTTACTTCTCATTAATGTCCAATGTAATAACTAGCTATAAATCTATTACCCCAAACACTATCAGTGAGTAACAAAGGAAAAATATAATTTTTGTATGATTTAAGAGGAAAGGGAATTTTTTTAATAGTTGAAATGTCAGCTCATATATGTTTTTAATGTGGACTAAAACCTAATGGACCTTGCAAACTTGCTCAAAGGCCCAAATGCATGTATGATGTTTCATTTTTTTTATTGAAAATTGAGAGGAGTAACATCCTTGGTAGTTTTAAATTCAAGATAGGAAGATATAAAACATATAAAATAATGATAAAAAACATGCTAAAAACATAAAATACAAGTTGCAATGGGTCTAGACCAGAATGCAATTTAAATAAAAAACATTTTGAAAATGACTAGTCTAGGTAAAAGATAAGTCTTTTAAAAGACCTACTTTGATCGGGGTTTAAGGTTGACTAAAAAACTAAACCAGAAAAAAACAAAGTAATAAGACCACATTAACAAATATTGCTTTAAACAGACAATAAACATGATATTTAGTCATAATAATATGTAAGCTTTCTGGATATGAGCATATGAGATATAAAAAAGACATGTTTTATTCTTCAAACCACAAGTCTTGACAAAAAAGGATTATGTTAACATATTTAAGGTCAAACAGACACCAAGCATCGAGTGATGCTCATAAATATTGAAACATTAAAACTAACACAATTTTAAGTCACATCTTCAACAATTCAAAAGACTATCACAAGTTCTAAAAAAAATATGATACCAATGGTATCCTAACAAGCATAAATGCTCAAAAGAAAAACCAGAACACTTTTACAAAAATTTAACCAAAATCCCTTATGGCCATATATAGTCAATAAATAAACCTATGACAGTTCAAGTAAACAAATTTAAATGTTTTTGCAGGTCAAAATACAAGGCAACAAAACATGACTACTTATAAAAAGATATTAATATAATTCCAAAGGTACATGGCCACACATTTAAATATGAAAAACAACAAGCAAATATAAACTTAAAGAAGTAATAACATGAGCAAAAATTTATACTTAGATGGTCTGGAAAGGATTTGGTTGGAATGACTGTAAGGTAGGCCTTTTTAACAGTAATGATCTAGTCTCCTTCTCCCTCTTCTTCCCCATTTAAGACTTGATAAAATGAAGACTTATAACCTAAAACTCTAAGTTTTCTTTTGGTTTACCTCTCTTTATCTATCACTACCTTTAATTATCGTTTTTTTCTCTATTGCTATTGTCTATTGCTATTGTTAATTTCTATTGTCTATTTGCCTTTTTCTTTTTTCCTTCCTTTTAAAACCTTAAAACTAGGGTCCTATTTATAGAGGAATAGGAAATAACTTAGGCTTAAGACTTAGAAGACAAGAACCCTAGGGTTTTTAAGTATAAATCTACACTGTTGAGGCTTAAAACAAAAATGAGGACCATAGATTTTGGTAAAAGAGCACAAAAAGGAACAATGAAAACTATAATTAAAAACTAAAAGATAATGAGGTTAAACTTGATGCTATGTAAAGAGAAACAACTAAATACAAAATGATACCAAGATCATAAGAGAACAAAACTTAAAATCAGAAAAAATAATGCCAAAATAATAAAAAAATGACTATGGTTAGTGAGGTTTGCTTGAGAAAATGACAAAGGTGTTGGGTAGGGTTTCTAGTTTTTACCTTTGAAGAAAAAGACAAAACTTGGTCCCCAAATATTGTCTTTTTAGATTTGACCCTTCACAAGTTTTAATTATATAACATAGGATGAAATCGAAACTAAAAAAATATATATTCAATTAGGTTCTTGGTCACAATCCAAAGCACCCTTTAACCTTTTTTTAACTTTTTGAAATTGTACTTGGATTTTTAAACCTTTAATTGGAGTCAATATTAGTTATGAAAATAAAAAATATTCAATTAAGCCTTTGATTGAATTAATTTGACCTTTTAAATTATGTCAATTTAATAACTCTGGTCCTTGATCCTTTAATTCTTTTAATTACAACCAATTTTCTTTAATTGCACCCTAAATGTGCCTTAAAAATATGTCTTGTCTAATTAACCTTGAAAAATTTTAACCAGCCTAATTTAAAAATATAAATATATATTTTTAAAAAATATATTAAGGGTAAAAAATAGGTATAATATAGGCTATATTTGACTAGGTGACTCATATATAAAATGATCTACATTAGAATAAGTCTAGTAATCCATAGACATGTACACCTAAGAGGCATATCCCAAAAACTTCTACAATCACAAGCACTCTATTAGGGGTGTTTGGAATGAATACATCTCATATAGGAGGATACTTCCTAGCATATCAAACACAACCTAATCCGGGCATGATAACCCTTTATATGTCAACCGTTTTGTATGCATACAAACAAACATATATTGGTCGATTGTCGGAATTATCAAAAATAATTCTGACTTTACGGTTTAAATAATGTTGTAAAAAAAAGTATGAGCGGAAATAGCATAACATTTATATCAAGTTATTCTCGGTTTCAGAACAAAAAAGAATATATCTAGGTTTCAAACTTTCAATATTAATTTTTTATTGAACAAACCTCTTGCTTTATGAGATCAATGCCAAGTATTTACAAATAATCAAATCAATGTGTCTTCTATTTTTGGGACTGATGTCAAACTCTTTTTTTTTATTGAACAAACCTCCTTTCAAGGGATTGATGCTGATTTTTTCACAAATGATCAATCCGATGCATCTTTTATTTTTGGGGATTGACGTCAACTTTTTTCAAGACGATTAAAAATAAAATAAAAAGAACAGTTAGGATAATTAATGATAATTAAAAAGATAAATTTATGAGAAAAAACATAGTAAGAGTAACCTTTCATAAGAAAGGATGTTGAAAGGGTGTCATTGTTTTTCTCTTAAGCATAATTAATCATTTTACTAACTTTCAGGATCCCTAGTTTCCTCTAATTACTAGATAACGACTCTCAATTATCCGTAATGTACATTTAGACCCCCATTAAAACATCCACTGAGATGTGACACCATTACACACACACACACACACACACAAAATCCATATTAAGTGAGCAAAATGAGACATGAAAAATATCACTTGATTAGAGATCAAGATAAGGTTTTTTTTGTGATCATATATGGATTGTCTCATAATCCGTATTAGCCTAAAATAGAGTTAGGTGTGAATTCAATTATTTAGTGCTAAGCATGAGAGTGTTTAAAGAACTCATATTAGACACTTTAGAAATGACCATATCAAGACTTGTAAAATATTTAGAGAACAACATATTCTTATTTTTGTTGAATTTGAGTGAATGGATCTCTACTTTCTCAACATGTGAGTCATTGAGAACAATATTTTTAAAGTTTGTTTTCAATTAGCACCTTTAGCTACTTTTGGCTATATCATAAAGGTGAATGATCAATGTTTGCTATTTTAGTATGTCATTATGATCGTGATTGATTCGACCTTGCGGAATCAATGTTTTCCATTTTAGTATGTCATTTACGATCATGGTTGATTTGACCTTATGAGACATCGCTAAGAAAATAGTTTATCTTTATGATATAACTGGGAAGGGAAGAATTTTTAATTATATTGAGGTACTATTGTTGACATAATAATAAGAAGTTTTATCTTATTAGGGTGAAAACATCTCTCCATTATCCTTATTTAATAAGAAGAGTTAATTTTCTTAGTAATGTCAATTAAAAACTAAGAGAATGTTTCTTTTCTAAATGGTTTGAGTTTTTGAACTAAAAAAACAAGATAGAGAGTTCAAGGTGAGAAGAGATTCTTCCTCACACAAAAGGCTTATATCAATATTGATATTGAAGAATTATTGAAGAGAGGAAACTTGTTTTGACTCGTGTCATCAAAACAAATTATTGGTGGTTCTTTGTTGACATGTAAAGCAGTCTGTTTCAATCCCGATGAATATATTTTTTTGGAGCTTGAAAGAAATGTCCAATTAACTCCTTGCTTTCGTTATGAATATATATATGTTATTCTTCAACATTGATACTAGAAAACAAGAGTTTTATATGAGAGAGTTTTATAAAGAAATATATTGATAGGGATGTTAAGGTATAATGTAATTATTATTTTAAGATGTTTAGTGAAAAATCAAAATCTAGAACAAGCTGTTTGTGTAACCATTATAGGACTTGTAAGAGAAGAAAATATCATGATTCATAACAACAACAAAAATGTTAGATAAAAAAGTTTTCATAAAGAGAGAGAGTTAAAAATTGGTTAGATATCAAGAGAGTTCTAAGAGAGCATGTGTAAATGCTATTATTTTATATGAGTACCCACTTTTCATAGTTTAACATGTTGGATTCCGAAGGAACTCAAATTTCCTTCAACCTTTGTTTACAAAAAAATAACATTAAAATTGACATTTTGAAAGTTTATGATTATTAGAAAGAAAGGGCAATGCACAAGTTAGAGAGAAGTATTAGTAGAATGGCAATTGCAACTGACATATAGACTTCTAGCAATAAAAAAAAGGCTCATGACTATAACAATGCACTTTATTAATGATGAGTGAAAATTGTGAAGTTGCATGTTGAGATAAAATTTATTTAATATATGTTATTATTGGCTTTTGCAATAATTTTGTTTACATAATTGTTATCATATTTTAATTTGGTTTACTTACGTACCATTCTCATATAAAAAAAAAGCTAGCTAAATTTTTGACTGATTCTTTGATGGATTGGAATGTTAATACTAACTTGTCAACAATTACATTAGATAATTGCATAACTAGTGATGCCTTGATACCTGAGTTTAAGGACAAATTACAAGTTAGTTCTTTGATATTAAATGATAATTTATTCATATGTGGTGTTGTGCTTATATTTTAAATCTAATAGTTAAATATGTGTTAGAAATAATAAAGAATGTGATTGAAAATATTAGAGAGAGTGTACTTTATTAAATAGCTTCATCAACAAGAGAGGAAAAGATTAAGGAAACAACCCATCATGTTTGTATTTCTATAACCAAAAAATCAGGTCTTGATTACCCAATAGGGTAGAATTTAACATATTCAATACTTAAAAAACTGCTTTAATATATAAGGATGTATTTGCTCGACTTAAACAACTAGGCTCTTAATATAAGAGTCCCTCTCAAGTGTAATTTATGATAGATTGAAGTTGTTTTAAGAGGTCATTGAATTATTTTTTACGACAAAGTATCCTACAACTAATTTGTACTTTTCTAATTTTTTTTTAGATTAGATTGAAATTGTTAAAAAGAGTTTGTTTTCCAATTGAGGTAGTATAAAAATAATAGTAGATATGTTGAATTTTTTTTATATATAAATATTTGTGTTCCATTAATGGGATAATAAGAGTTGTAGCAAATAGCTATACTTGATCCACAATACAAAATGACTTTGATTGAATTTTACCTTTGTAGAGTATATGGTGGTGAGCATATGAATACCTTTGAGAAGATTTACCACCTTTATTATGATTTGATAGATTTTTATGCTTCGAAAAAAAAGAGAGGTAGTTTTCAACCTTCTAGATTTAATCATATGGGTGATATCTCTATTAATTCAAGTTGTAGTTCATTGGCTAAATTTGATAACAATTTGATGCAAATGAAAAGAGAAAAAAATTCATATGCTAGAACTGAATTGGATTATTATTTAAATGAAGAGGTTTTGCAAAGAAATGATGACTTTGACATTTTATCATGGTGGAAGGTTCAAGGAAAATATTCAATCTTGCAATCCATTGTTAGGTACTAGCAATAGATTATTAAACTTGCATCATAGTAAACTCATTCAAAAACCACTTAAACATTGATGTGTGCTCAAAATTAGTTATGAGTTGTTGAAATTGAAGGTAATTTAGTAAATATTTTTTTTATTATGTTAATATACATTTCAACCATTTATTGAAGTAAAATTCAAACTTTTATTATACATGTATTATTTTTAAATGGGGTGACACTAGATTCAGATGATTATGTTATCATATTTGATGATATTGATAAAGATGAAGGAGGTATGAAACTTATATTATAAAAATATATGAATTATTTTTATGACTTTTATGAAGACAACTTATGTATTAATGACCAACTATTTATTCATGTATATTGTTCTCTTGTAAAATGACTCTTTTATGATGTAAAAGGAAGATTAAAGTTCTATGAATGCTAAATGAGGATTTGATTTCAATGGAATTGTAGTTGTAATTATAATAACAAATAGAAAATTTAATATGATAGTTTGATTTCAATCAAATTGCAGTTATATTTATAATAAATAGATAATTTAATATTTTAAGATATTTATTCGAAATTTCTTATGTGATATTGACTTAATCTTTATTTTTTTGTTGGAATAAATATATGATTTATATATTTAAATCATTGTATATATCAAGTTTAGATCGAGTAATGAATATCCAAAACTCGATTGGATCGGGTTTAGAAATCCAAAATCCGTACATATTGGATTTTGATTTGGATATAAATTATGGTTTTAGATTGGGACATGAATAATATCAAAATCTAATCCGTATATTACCATTCCTAATCACATCATTAAAGTAAGTAAGTTGTTTTTACTGGCTTTAGTTTATGATATCCTCACAACAACTCTCTTGCCATATTTGTTACCCTTCATGTTTTCGCTGCATATTGCTAAGACATGCTTGAGGAATTTATAAGACGTGTGTGACTGTTGGAAAGAAGGAAGATAAATAGAGTAATGGCAATAAGAAAAGGATGAAGAAATTAGAAGAATAAAGAGAGTGTAGTGGCTGTTGGGTGTTGTTCAGAAGATGCGGTAATGGTGAGAAGAATATGATGAAAGAGAGGGAAGAAGAAATAGCATGTCTGTGACTGTTGGTTTTCGTCGAGGAAAGGAAAGAAGATGTAGTAATGGTGGGAAGCAGAAGACGACGAAAAGGTTAGAGAAATAGAATGAAGAAGAAGATCAGCTGATGCAAATAGAAAAGGCCCTCCCTCTTGTCGGAGAAATCAAATACAAACGTAGAAGGAAAGTCTTTCAAAAGCTCAAGATTTTCGCACGTAAAAATAAGGCGTCAAGTGGGATATCAATTTGTGTGAAGACTTCACCTATCAGACAATCACAGTGGAGTAATAAATCGAGGAAAGAGTTAAGAAGATGCAAAAACAATTAATTAGTATCTCTAGATATATATATAAATATATTTCTTCAGAAATGAAAATCATACAACAATGAGGAAAGAAAAGGCTGCCCCCCACCCCACCCCACCCAAAGGTAAAACTGTGGCTTTATTTCGCATTCCCAGGTATTGATAGCGCTGTCCAAAGAGAGAGCTGACAATTTGAAAGCCTCTTCAAAGCTCATCCTGCATGCCAGATAAAAATAATCATGTGGGGCCGATAATATTGGACCATAAAGAAGAAAGAAACACTTGCAATGATCAGACTTCCAAATCCAGGAGTCATCCAGCAATGTGGACAGTAGAGTGAAATAACTGAACGATTCTCAGTATACTAAGCATTTGTTTTGATAGAAAAAACTCTGTAAAATGTGGGAATCTAGCGATACAAGTCAATTGAAAGTGTTTTGTATTTTGATTTAATAAGCTTGAGAAAGGGAAATTCAAGGCAAGATTGATTCTTACATGATAATCATCCATGTCCCGGGAGTAATGCTGCGCAAAATGAAACATTTTGATCAGAATTAACATCTATGCGTAAAGCCATGCACTCATAACTAGACACGACAATCATAATAAGGTACACAATAAACACCGAGTGTTTCAGAAAAATCATCAACATCAAACATCTGGTACTTTTCAGAGGGTTTTAACAGCTATAAAAATCCAGGAAAGAGCCAAACATCTTCAGCAAGTTTAATTGACATAGCCATGCAAGTAGTAAAAGGAACAACAGTTCCACTCACGAGCGAGTCGGGACGATGTTACTCTTGTAAGAAAGTATAAGGAAATCTGAATGACTAGAAAAATATTCTAAGCACATAGATTAAAAAGATTCAAGCATATAGCATGTATACCCTTCTGTATTTATCTCTGTGTCTATCTCGGTAGCGTCGATCGTATCCCCTTTCTCTTCTCCTCCTTTCACCTTCCTCTCTTGCTCTTTGAGCTTCCTGTACATGTAAATTCTCGAATTACTTGGAAATATTCGATTATGGTAAAAGCTTATTGATGAAGCTCGGGTAATGTTATGAGCAAATAACCCAGCAAATTACCTCATCCTCTCGAGCTTTTCTAATTTTTTCTGCTTCCTCAAAGGCCTCCTTTTCAATCTGAAATTACCAAAGAAAAACACAAATTAGCCACCACTCACCTTAAATGTAACTCTACAATAATAGAATTCAGTGTTCTCCGGAAAGGGCCAAAGACTGACACACCTCCCTGTTAGCTAAAACTTCTTGAGCCACTTGTTTTGCATACTCTGGATCATCACAGACCAGAATATTGTCATAAACTGAGCCAGCCTTCACCTGCAATGACACCACATAATATTACAACTTATCTTAGAAATAACAAAAAATCACATGCTGCATCATAAAGATAAAACTCGTATCTAAATTAACAAAAAAGATGCTTAATCCTCACCTGCCAAACATCAATGCCGATGTATTTTATTGGCTTAAGCACATAAAGATCAGGGTCATCTTCAAACTCTGGTGACATTTACAAAGAAAGATATAACTAACTCTTTGTTGGTAAATTAACTCTGGGGAGGTAAATTTTGGGCAAGCATTACAGTTATTTACTTTCCATGAATGGCTGCATAAGGAATACCTGGATTATCAATATAAGGAATCTTCCATTTCCCTTTATAATTTGGGTTCTTGATTCTCTGTAGATAAGAAAACTTTATTAACAATGAGAATATGCATTTAAACTTTTTAACTTCTACCATCTAGAAGGCCAATAAACACACCTTGAGTTTCCATGGTCCTTTATATGCTGGATTTGGTATCTTAGGTGATTTCCATAGACCACTCTCCTCTTCATCCCAATCATCAGGCTAATCAGGGAAACAAAATGCAATTATTAGCAATATTGATATATTCTGTTTTCCATAACAGTACTGCATACTATTAAAATAAAACGCTATTTAGGTGAACCACATCAATTTTAGAGATGGCTCAGCATCAAAAGGCCAGGGATCATTCATATCCTTGAACTTCATCCAGACATTAACCCGTAAGACGTAAGTAACCCACTAACCTGTTTTGCTTTGGGGTCGGGAATCTCTTTTGGAATTGAATCATATCCCTGCATTATCAAGATACCCGAAAACAGGATTAAGTAATCTATTCACTACAATTACAATAACATCTTCTGTAAGAAAGAAAGAATAAAAGTTTTATACCTCAGGTTTGACATCATTAGGATCATCAATATATTCTCTATCATCCCAGTCCGCAGGCTGTTAAAAATGGGAATGAAATATGTCAGGATGTATACCCTCAAAATCTTCTAGCTATGGTGGAGGAGGACAACCCGATATTATTTCAATTTAACATTCTAATTCTTTAAGGATATGGAATCTCTATGTATCAAACCTTTTTCGCCTTGACAGCTTTAATTTTCCGGGGAGGAAGTATATCCCAGTCTGTATACATGCTTCCAGAATCCCTTTCTCGACCATCAATCAGGATACTATAACTTGCATCAGGCCTAAGAACAAAGGTGTAGAAATGAGTTAACTTGTCCGTTTCACATTCCAAATCTTTCTTGATCGGATAATTCTGGCCCTGGTAGGATAGTATGACATGCAGCTTCTTTGTCTGACTGCCACATATATCAGGTCCAAACATAAAACTGCAGAAAATAAAATTTGATATCAATACAAATTTGTAAAATTTGTATGATAGTGAAACCAACAGGCAGGAAAAGAGGAAACAAAACACATTTCCGAGCATGAGGAAAGTTGACTAAAACCTTCAGAATACATGAAAAGTAGAAGGTGTCTGTCAAACCTACAGTAGCCCTAAAGTATTTTGACCCTGACTTCATAATGTTAAGCCATACAATAATCTTCCGTGTTGATATTGATTCTTTGTTTGCTTATTCATTTGTGCTCCTTCCCATGTAAATGGTTGAGAGAAATTAGAGATGGATGGAATGTATAATTCTTATTTTACCAAAACACATTTCTGCACAATTTATCTTTTTGTAAAGTGAATGTTTGTGATATGTGTGCAATTTATACAGTATACAATTGAGAATTGGTGTGTGTTTGGTATTATAATAGCTTTTGTGATTGCGTTTAACAAAAAGGGTTTAAGAAAAACACTTGTGGTTTAAAAAAATATATGTTTAATTAAAACTGTTGTATATTCATAATAAATGAAAAGCAGGTCTTCATGAATGAAAAACAAGTTATTCTAGCTTTACAAAATCAAGGTTTGAAACGCAATCATACATGGAGCCCAACCAAATGATCGATCCAATTAACTTTTTTTCACAATGCAATGTAGCAAAATGGGCAGCTTGAACACGAAGATATCTTATGAAGTACCACAAACAGATATTTGATCCATGTCTCAGAGAAAAGACATGGGGTGTAGATAATGTGAAATGAATTCAATAAGATTCAAACCTGTATGGAGTGTCTCCACCAAATTTCTTCTGGTTCACGAATCCAGAGAGAAGCTTGATGTAACCACCACCACATTCAATGTCCTGCTCAAGCCTTATAGAATACTGGAAGACCAGTGTTCTGTTCTTGTTGTTGAATTCCGGTATCTTTGCAGATATGGCAAAAAACCTGGCATCAGTAGTTGTCTGAATACCTACAAGATATCCAAATCAAGAGGTGAATAATCATCTACAAACAACTGATTATTGTGAAATAAAAGGATTCACCAATTAAGAAACCAACTGAATTCGACATGCCATCATATATTCTTAAGCAACTGCTAGAATGTTCAAGGACAACCTTGTCAATAAGGTTCCTGAACAGCATAGGTGAAATACATGCGAGAAGAACAAGCAGTCCACTATTTTTCCTGCCACAGTGCCCTTTTTTGTGCTCTAATGGCTTTGTACTTTGCAAAATGAGTATGTAATTCATCAAATCCTATATGACCAAAAGTAGAAAAGACGATACCTTTGTCATCTGGATCTCCAGGCCACCTTCCAGCTTTGTGTTTGAAAGAACCTGCCAATCCTTCACTCCTCTTCCAATCCGATCTAACCCAACGGCTCTCCCAACCATCTTTTTCCAACACAAAATTACACTGATTAATACTAACCAACTCTTTGCATATATAACAAGGTCATCTTAAACTACGAACAATCACCGAATTATTCTCACACTTAAATAAGTCTTTTAATTAAGTAGGGGAGGTTCTTTTAAACTCTGCAGTTTACAATCACTTTAGTTGAAGTCAACCCAGATAGCCTGTTGACTTCATTTTTATTTTATTTTCTTTGCCCAGAAAAGTATTCACTGATTGCAAAACAAACAACACCCTCAAATGTCAGATTTTCTTTTATTTTCTTTTCCATGAACAATTCTCAGCTACCAAATAGAAAACAAGAAAGAAAAAGAACATTTTACTTCAAAAAAATTAAAATAACACCACTTTACACCAACAAAGGAAATCACAACTTGAATTTACAGTAGAAAGAATGAAAGAAAAAGGGTATCATTATTATCCAAATCCCACTTCAAATCCTAAAATTATTTCACAATGACAGCATGCAAGACCCCCAAAGAAAAGACAAAACAGTGAATGACGATTTTAACGGTTAACTAGAAGTAGCTAGCATTAGGATTGGATGCTAGCTGGTGACATAGCAAAACAGAGTAGTGAAAAAAGGTGGCAAGAAATTAAGAAGAAGCTACCTTCAAATCTCTCTTCAAAAATGATTTCTGAAACTGAGAACTGAATGACGCATAGGAATAACAAAACTTTAGTACTGATAGCTAATGCAAAGTCCGTCATTGCGGAAATGCTGCTCAGTGTTTAGTCTGCCTGGGCTTCGAAGCTCCAATTATAGAAGGGCCCTCAAATTACTGCCCTTTATATTCTATTTATTCACGGCTTTGCCATTCCATGCAATAATGTATTTGTCTGACTACTAGTCTTGCCGTCTTAAGTGGGGAGAGGTGGTGTGGATGTCGTGTTCGTGGGTCTATTGGCTCACTAATGATTATGTTTTTTTAATTATTTTAAAATATTAATGTTTAAAACAATTTTTTTAAAAAAATATATATATTATTCTAATACATTTATAAAAAAAAATATTTTAAAAAATAATTTGGACTCAAATACTATAAAAAAATTATATATAATTAATTAATGGTGGAGTCCAATTGATTTTAAACTATAATTTATATTCAACTCTTAAAATTTATCTAGTAATATTAAAGTTTTCTAAATAAAATCATAGGTTATATTTTATCTTAGGTTTTGAATGGTAATGGGAAAAAAATAAAAAAATAAAAAAAATTATGCTACTTATAACCCAATCCCATATCAAAAACTAATTAATTAATTTATATTGTATAAAAAATAATCAAATAACCTTTTGATTAGAATTGACCATCCTTGATGTAGTTTTATTTTATTTTTAAATGCCTTATTTTTTCATCTTATCTACTTTTTTTATTCTTGAATAAAGAAAAAGAAAAAAATAAATTGGAAAAAGAAAACAATTTGGCGAAATAAATAAGTTTTAAACATATTTAAGAATAATATAGGGATTAAGTGTATAGTTTTCGAAACCAAGAGGACCAATTGATTAATTTTGTTTTAATGCATGGAATAATTGATAATTAACTCGACGTCTAGTTGGATTTTACAAATTTGGGAAATTGCCCTGGTTTTGCTTGATTTATTACAAGGTGGCCTCACTTTTGTCTGACATTTTTATTGTTGCTGGCCAATCAGAACTGAGCATGACGTTGCATTGTCCAATTTCCAAGAAAGAAGGAGCTCGTTTCGAAGAAACTACCATTAAAGCCGAGGTTTGTACAGGAGCAGCCCATTTCCTGGGCAAATGACTGAAGTTGTAATTTTATTGAAAGAAAGGGTGATTTTCTAAAAGGGTTGTGGAAAGAAAGACTTGGGTCGTCCCCCAGCTTAGTTGACCGTCATTTTCATTGACCTTTCTTAGTCTTCTTCTACGCTTGTATTTTGGAAGGAAGACAACAAAATGATGCATTGAGAGATCAATTTGGCCAATTAGATTTCAGTAACCACTCAATTAGCCAATTAGATAAATCTGGCCAATTAGATTTCAGGAGCCACTCAATTAGCCAATTAGATTTCAGGAGCCACTCAATTAGCCCAATTAGATTTCAGGAACCACTCAATTAGCTAATACTTTAATATTATTATATGATATAAGGACTACATTATTAAATGTTTGTATTACAAATTTAAAAAAAAAATGGTAATTATAGATATTGACAAGTTAGATATTATAAAATATATTATTTAAGAAAAATTATATTATAAAGCACAACAAATACTGAAGATGCAATAAAATCTTTAAAATATATTTTTTATTTCTTTCTTCTTTATTTTTGAAATATTCCTTAATCTTATTATTTTGAAAGAAACATTACAAGGAGTTTCTTAAGAAACTAATATTAAATAGTAGTCAAAACACATTCATTAAGCTATTTTAGCCGGAAACAAATTATAGAGTGGAAATAGCATCAAAATAATAAGATTAAGGAATATTTCAAAAATTATATTAATTGTATGAAGTAAATAATATATCTACCATTAAATGACTTAACATATTATATTAATTATTTTGGTATGAGATTAAAATTTTCGAGATATAAATCAATTGTCCAAATTCATATCTTAACAAATAAATATAAACTAATTATCTAAAACATTTGTGTTATTACCACAAAAAATAAGGATATATTAGTTGTCATAACATATTTTTTGCCACTAGTTTTTTAAATATTTTTCAAAATAACACAAAATATTCCAAAAAAATATATTTTTTGTTGTTACTTATTTTTGGACCCCACGTGCTAGAGATTGTATGTATCCCTCTTGAACCAACTGCAGGAGTTTAGTTCATGGTTGATGAAAAATTGACAAAAGCATAGAAGGAATGAATGTTTTTCGAACCTTGTTTCAGTTGTTTTCTGCTCTCTTTATCCTTCTCCTTCGTTGCCGAAATCATCAAGATTCTTAGATTAATTAGGAGTCTTTATGATGCTGAACTCATCCTTTCTTTATCTAGTTTTTAAGTTTGATAAATCCCTTAGAATTTACACTAAAAAATGATTCTGTTGTAATATCAATTTTATTCCAACTTAGACTTTGATTTTGACTTCGTTTCGTGCAATATCTGATTATCCCAGCTATATTCTGTCATTCATGACATGTTAAAGAATTGATCTGAACCTTTATTGAGTCTTAGGGCCCACTGTTCTTATATCAGACTCTCAATCATATGGGAATGCTCGGAATTGTTAATTTTTCAAATCAGATTAGGAGATCTTTTTTACCAACCAAATTGCGGCTAGATTCTGTTCTTCAAAACAAATTTATCTCACTTTGAATCCTCATGAAAGTTTAAGTTCTGTACGTGTAGATGAATTTGGATTTTCGAATCGCCTGATTTCGATATCAAAAGCTCAAGATATTCCCTTTTGAATTTCTAGCGTAAAAGTAGAGAATCTTGCCGTGAGAAGGGTTCTAGCCCGAGTTTTTTTTGCAATTCTGTTTTTCAAAATGATTTAAACTCACTTTGAATCCTTCATGGAAGTTTAGTCTTGTACGTGCTGATAAATTTGGGCTTTTGAATTACTTGATTTCGATATCATAAACTCAAGATATTCTCGTTTGAACATCTAGTGGAAAAGTAGAAAATCCTACCGCAAAAAGGATTCCAACTCGAGTTTTTCAGGTCTTGATTCGAGGGACCTGATTTAATATTTTAAGGATTTATCATATTAATTAAAGACAAATTTCAAACTTGGGAAAGTGAACTGGTTTCGTTAGAGGAATTAAAAAAAATAGGGACTGGATCAGAAAATGTCATAATAATTTCTATTACTAACCGTCATGTTGGATTATATTCTGCTTCTCTTCACAAGAAAAAAGGCCACCGTTTGAGACTTTGCAGCATGAAACAACATAGGAATTAATTAGCATGGTATTGTTCATTTGTGTTTTGAACAATACCCCTCCCTGTATGCAATTATTTCTTTTTCTCTACAAATTCCTGCTAGTTTTCTTTATCATCGCGCTTGATTTTTGGAGCTGCAGACCACGTTTTTCCTGCCTCAGTCCAAAGGAAACATTTGGTGCCTCACGGTCCCAGCTATGGATGGACAAAAAAGAGCCATATCATCCTCTAATTATTGGAAAGAAATCACTGGAATCATCTAAATATCAATCAAAATATTTTGGTCCTATTTTTCTTTATTTGATCACCCGAGATTACATCCTAAAACTAATGTAATATTCATTTCCTAATAAGAGCCATGTATAAACTATATATATGCCTCCTCTATAGACCTAAAGGAGGAGGGGGAAAAAAAGGAGAGAGGCAGGCAAAATGAGGAGAAAGAAAGGGGGCAAGGAAACGAGAAAAAAAAACAGAGACATCGAGAGGAGAGAACAACGCAAATAACAGGGGAGAACAAAAGGGGTTTTTCTTTCATTCTTTCGTCACTATAAAGGAAAGGAAAAGAAAAACAGAACAGAGGAAAAGGAGAGAAGAGAAACAAAAGCAAAACAAACTGGAAAGAACAAAGACACGGGAAAACACCAGACGAACGCAGACAGCGGAGGACTGAAAAAACAGGATCGCCAGCAGACCAGGTAAGTCGTGTCTCTTCTCTCCCAGTGTTTTTTGCATTTGTATTTTAAGTTGTGCGGAGATAAAACTAATTACCTCTGCATTGTGCAGTGCATGTGTGAATAATTCTCGCATGCAACTGCAACAGTGCCCAACATGGTCACTGGTTTGGGCCAGTGACCCGACTAGGCCTACTGGGTTCAGCCCAGCCACATGGAACGAGCTGGACCCAGCCCAAAAAAAACAAGTAAGATCATTGGGTTTTTTTTCGTGGATTTATTTTATGGTTTTTTCTTTTGTGTGTGTGTGTGTGTCTAAAATTTTTTTTTCTTATGTGTTGCATACTCCTAATACCCTAACATATTTTGAACATTCCTCCTTATATATATATATATATATATATATAACAAGTATTCAAATTATAGGAATTATTCTTCCCTTGTAGTTTACCTATGATAAATTTGCAGCATAAGTAGTTTATAAATGAGTAGCTTTCTATAATGATATCAAGTTTAAAAAGCAGTGTGAAAAGTACAAGAAATATAATAACAATATTTTAGGGGATTTTTATGAATAATAGGCTACCCCACTATAAAAGACCCTTGTAAGGAAAAGGAAAAAGAAGAAGAGAAAATATGTTTCTTGTTAGAGACATAAAAGAATATCATTCTAAAATGAAGTTTTTTTAAAAAAAGTCTAATGAGACCTATAATTCTTTTTCAGGAGTTAACACTTCTAAAAAGACTGTTCCAATTTGCTATATATGTTGCAAACCTGGATATTATCAAAATAAATACAAGAAAAAAAAGATTAATTCCCTTGTAATTGATGAAAGCCTCAAGAAAATCCTATGCGCGATTCTGATTAATGAATCAGAAGGTGAAGACCTAAACCTCAGAATAATTTAGAGATCTGTTTCGTCATATGATGAGTTGGATTCTAACAATTCTAATTCCTCTAAATCACAAACTTGCAAAAATAATTGTCTTTTTTATGGTTGCATCACTAAAAGCTTTTTTGGTATTGGTATAAAAATGCTTATAAATGAAAAAAAAGTTTTATGTTAGACTTTATAGATAGAATTCAAGACACAAAATAAAAACAAGAGCTCCTTGGAGCCTATCTCAATACCATAAATCCTAAACACCATATTGCTAAGGTTTATCGAATATCAAACTACATGCATCCATATCTATCATGTCAAAATAAATCTCACCCCTATACTTTTTCATAGAAAAAAAATACTTTATAGTATTGGGTTATCTTTATTTCTACTATTAACTTAATCCACTTAATTTTGTACGGGTTATGATGTAGTTCTAATGACAATTTTAATTTATTTGTGGTATGTTTATCAATAATATCTTCATAGCTTCCATTATCAATAATCAAATGATTAGTGCTTATATATTTATTTGAATGCTTATGTGAAATATTCTTGTATGAAATATGTATAAATGTTTAAGTTAAATGAAAATTATATACAAAGTCGGGGCATGCATAAAAGTATTTTAACCAAAGTCAAGGCATGTTTAAGAAGAGGTAGGATGCAATCACATAGAAGAAAAACTAAAAGAACCTGAAGTGTACTAGAAAATTAACCAAAATCAGGGTATTTTAACCAAGAAAATATATGCTCCCATCCATAATGCCTTTTAGGATAGGAAAGGTTATGTTGTCAACCTATCTTATAAAGATGGGTTTGATGAAAGACACATCCCAACCAAGGTCATTTTTATTGCTAAGAACCCTAAGCATTTAGACCTATACCAAAATAAGATAAAAGATCTTCTATCTAAAGGCCTAATTAGGCCCAACCTCAACTTCTAGAGATACTCAACTTTCTATGTTAAAAGTATTGTTGGGCTAGAATAAGGCATCCTGATGCTAGTAATTATTTATAAGCCTTTAAATGAGTGCCTAAAATGAATTGGGTATTAAATTTCTAATAAGAAAGATTTGCTGAAGAAGCATTATAAAGACAAAATATTCTTTAAGTTTGATATAAAATCAGGTTTTTAGCAAATACAAATCAATGAAACAGATAGATACAAAATAAAATTCACAATACCATTTAGCCACCACAAGTAGAACATAATATCTTTTAGACTAGAAAGTGCTTCTTCTAAGTTCCAACAAATCATACATGAAATCTAAAATCATTATTAAAGATTTATCATATTTTATATTGATAATATTGTAATTTTCTTTGAATTCATGGATCAACACTTTAAACATGTCAATATATTATTTAATTCTATAAAAGGCAGGCTTAGTTGCATCATCTAAAGAGAAGATTATATTCCAACCTAAAATAAGGTTATTGGGACATTATATTTATAAAGGGCTAATTCAGCATATTGATAGGGCTATCTAATTTAGTGATAAGTTCTCAAATGAAATTATGGATAAAACATAACTAAAATGATTTCTTGAATTCCTTAATTATATGTGATATTTTTATAAAAATGTTATCCATAATTGTAAACCTTTATTTTATAGGCTTAGAAAAGAACGTGTAGAATGAAACCATCAATACACCACTGTAATAAATAAAAAATAGCAAGATCAAAGCTAAAGAGTTTCCCTGTCTTTCTATTACTAATCCTAGTGTTTTAAAATTGTTGAGATAAATGCCTCCGAACTAGGTTTTGGTGGAACTATAAAGTAGAGAGTTTATGATAAATAACAGTTAGTAAAATTCACTTTTGAACTTTGAAATAAAGCTCAACAAAACTATTTCACGATTCAAAAGGAAACCTTATTAGTAGTTTTGTGCATCTCTAAATTTAAAAGTGATCTTATTAATAAAAAAAATTCTTATTGATAACTAATTAAAAATATCCAAAAGAAATCCTAATAAAAGATGTAAAGAATATGATCTCTAAACAAATATTTTCTAGATAAAGAAAAATTCTCTTTGTATTTGATTTTGATATATAATAATATATCAAAGGAGAAAATATGTCTTCCTGATTTTCTAATTAAAGAATTCATTTTCTAATTAGAGAATTCTTCACAAACTAAAAACAATTTAGGGGTTTTTAGAATTCAAAAAATCTCCAAATCCTTGGCATATTAAAGGAACACATGTAATCTCTTCTAATATCCGAAGAAGCTTATGAGCTAGCTCTTCCTCCTATCAACGATAAAGAAAATTTATACTTATTTCATTCCATAAAATGTTTCTAGCATTTTAAGATTGAAAGATCTTTGATTCCTTCTTCAACCTCATAAAAGATGGCGACATTTCACTTATCAAAATACTTTCTACCATTATATGATCATAAATGAGCTATTTATTACCAATGGCTCTTATTAGAGACATGATCAATTTTTGTCAAATAAATTACTAGAAGTAGAAAAGATTGGGCTTATTTTAAGCTCCTAATTAAAGGAATTATTACTCAAATAGGGCTTTAATTCTCATATCTTCATATTTCTTGCTAACTATCAGTTTTTACCTAAAACTTCAGTTACTTTGACTATATCAATGTCTAGAAAGGAGTCCTGACATATGATAACAATATTGGTAAGCATAGTTGATTCATCCACTTTCAGCTATCTCAGAAATCTCAAATCTTTTCATAATGGTTTCAGAGCTAATACTGTAAATGAGGAATCTTCTCAATCCAAATGTTAATTTCTATGAGACCTTATTTGGAGAAATATCTTAAGGCTAATAAGTCTATTTTAAAACTGATTAGTTTTGTGAGCTACTTTTAGGTCCCCTGGATAGTTAAATGGGATTATAAAGTCTCAAATCAAGTTAAAGACTAGTTTGTCTTTACTCACACTACCTTAATCCTTATTAGGATAACATTTATTAAATAGTGGGATAAATTTAATTTCTTAGATGATCTAGGTATTTTTCACAGAGAACATCAATTCTCTCGACAAAGCTCAAGATCTCTAAACTTAAAAGAACTTTGTAAAAACCCTCTCCTAATCTTCGAAGCAAGAGCTTAATAGATCTTTGTTTAAAGCCTTTAAATAGATTAATGAGCATAGTTTGTAGCAAGACTATCAAAGATCCTTTTGAAGATAATAATGACGTCATAAATGAGCTTAGCACCCACCTCGAGGATAATTGATGCCCATTAGACTTTTCTGATCTTATCAAGTTTGTTGTCACTTTGTTATAATTTTGATTCCTAAAAATATATGGGCCCGAAGTATGTGACATAATCTTTTGCTTTTCTATAAGGTTGTTAGCCATTTTTTTTAGGTCTTATTTTTTTTTGTATAAATTCTTTAGCCAATTGTTTAGAGCTTATCTTTTAGTTTAGTAGTTTTAATGTTGTTTGAATTTCGAGACCTATATGTCCTCTTTAGTTTGTAATGGGCATCAAAGAATTAAAAAGTTATCTCTTCTCTTGTAACAAAAAAAAATCTCTCCCAAAAAAGTCTCCAACTTTTTCGGTCTGTAATTGAAATGTAAGTTAAACCTTTCCTTCTTCTCTCAAAGAATTAAAAATTTTGTTTTAGATTTTGACATGAAAATAGTACCACCCGTAAAAATTCTCAATAATTTGTCATTAATGTGTTTGTTTCGGTACTTAATGATGATCAACAAGAAACTTAAAATGTAATTATTGTCCAAATTTATTATATTACTATTATATAATTATATTAATTATAGGAAGTAAATAATTTATCTACCAACAAATGACTTAACATATTATATTAATTATTTTGGTATGAGATTAAAATCTTGGAGATATAAAATCAATTGTCCAAATTTATATCTTAACAAATAAATACATACTAATTATCTAAAATATTTGTTGTCATAAGATATTTTTTAAAATATTTTTCAAAAAAATACAAATATTCCAAAAGAAATGTTTTTTTGATAAAATTTAGCTATTTTCTAAACTTCTTATATTTTTAACATTTTTGTAGATTTTATTTTTGGCTTTGAGAAGATAAAAACAAGATTAAAAAGATCGGTTGTGAGCCAAGAAACAATGACCAACAGCAGAGAATGAACAAAATGCGTGTTAAAAAAATGAAAAGTAAGAAAATTAAAAAGAGAAAGAAGTAAAAAAAATAGATATCCAAATTTTCATATCCTAATCCTATATTACGATTTCTTCTAAAATTCTAACCAAACAAGCCCAAGCAAGGACGGCCTTAGAATGTTTTGTATAAATACATCACTTTCCCTTCCTAATAGCAGGGAATACCATTTAAATATGAAAAGAAAAAAAAGAAAAAAAAAACTTACTAAAATAAAAAGCTAGCTTCCTTTTCGAAAAAAATTAATTATTTTTTAATTATTTTAATATATTAATATTAAAAATAATTTTTTAAAAAATAAAAATATATATATTATTTTAATATATTTCCGAATAAAAAGTAATTTAAAAAATCATTACATATTTGTTTTTTTTTTTTGCATTATTTTGGCTGACATTTTCCAGTAACTTTACTTCTTTTTATAATGGTCCAGATCCACTTCACTTCTTTCTATATTGGTCTGGATCGCAAGTATCCTTGATGGGCAAAACCTGAAACCTAAACCTTGAAAAATAAGAATTGAACATTTAGTTGCCCCGAAATACCGAGATACACATTTTCTCCATCGTAGGGAGCAATTAATCAGGAATGTCCAAGCACCTAGAGGGGTAATGACCTCCAGAATTTTTTATTCAAGATATCAGATAGACATGAACAACTAATGTCAACCAGTAGTTTGGTTCGTTGGACCATACAACTACAAGTCCCTTCCACTAGAAGAGCAAGCATGCCAGTCACATTCTGAAACAATCCTCTTCAACCAGAATAGAGGAAAGATAAACCAACTCGAACATGGAAAAGTAGGTACCAAAATATGATGTTTAATCCTGCAGCTAATCACTGTAGCAAAATAAAAAATAAAAAGACGATAGGGCTCACATTGTACCCTACTTCGCTTGAGGGTGTGAAGATATGAAGTCAATGGCAAGACTGATGGAATTGATCTTGTCTGCTTCATTATCTGGGATCTCAAACTGAAACTCTTCTTCGAGGGCCATCACAATCTCCACAGTGTCTAGACTATCTAACCCAAGATCATTCTGGAAATGGGCATTTGGTGTAACCTACAAAAGTGAAAAATAAATAACAACCAAAATCAGATCCACATAGAAGATGGTGTTATGAATCTACAAGTTCTTTAGCCCCCCTCCCTTTGTGGCAATAAAAGCAAGTATCCAATGAGAAATTACAAGTGAGATTCTTTAGGAAGAAATGTGGGAAACACACCAAATACTATATGCTAAGAATAGCCTTTACATTTCTTATTCAAATCTCAATGCTGTATTCCACCGTAAGGAAAAGGGGGTAAAATAATTACAGATATGAATGAAGCCTCTACAACAAACTAATAAAAAGGCCATGCCAAAAACTCATTTATAATGGCAACAAAATTCACCAACCTAACGCACCAGTGGAAATGGGGTGAAATAGCCAAGGATAGGAAATCAAAACAGCGAGCCCATGTTTGTGCAGAAAAAATATTTGGATAGAGTCTCCGACATAACTCAAATTCCTAAATTAGACATGCAACCTTCATGCACTACTGCAAACTAACTCAGCAAATTCTAGGGCATCAAGCATTCTATAAAGATTCACCACATCCATTCAAAAAGCGAAGTTCTAGTTGCAATGAATGAAACATGAGAAATTGCTATGCCATCAAAACTTTTAACATAGCAACATCGTCACTGACAATGATGATGTAGAAAATAATGCAATCTAAATCTCAGACCAGAGATCATTTGGTGCAAGAACTCAATCTATAAGCTGGGACCCATTGATAAATCAGGAATTTTCAACGTATCAACACTTTGATTCTAAGAACATCATTATGACTGAGACTGAGTGATTATGACCAGCTGCACCACCATTCATATAGCAGACTACTACTAGCGATATTGATAATAAAAAGTGGAAAGAGAGCAAGGACAGACCCATATCATGGTGCAAAAATCAAACTTAAAGGTAGGAACCAGTGGCAAGTAGTGATCCAACATTGTACTCCTTCGATTTGGGCTAATATTCTTTATGTCCTCATATTTGCAGATCAATTTTCTTCTTGACAACAGACCAGTTGCAAAAAAACTTATTATCACATAATTTTGAAGATTGAAGATCAGAAGACCATGCTACCTCAATGCAGAAAAGTAGGTCAAACCTAAACATGCATTTAATCTAGAGTGCCAAAATTCAACTCAAATCTGCATTGATTGCCTTGATTAACTCAAGGATTACACGAGTAATAAAATAAACATTCACATAAGAATAAAAGCACTATATCTGTCTTGGACAATCAAGATGTACTAATCTTCCAACACCATTTTAATGAAGCTTATAATTTCTCCATGAAGCTTTTGTTCTTCCGTAGCAAATACAGACCACAGAGCTCTACTGCACATTCGCATCAGATTGTCGACTTTGCAATGAACCATAAAATCAAAACAGCACAACAGAGAATCTTACAAGTCACAACACAAATAAATCAAACTGCCCTTTTGTTTGGTTCCTGAAAAATATTGGATTAAGGACTTGAACGGTCCAAAAATCATAACCCTAAACCCATTTATTTTACACTTGTTCATTTCTATTGCAATTGAAAACATATTAGTACCCATTTCACTTTCAGCTTCCAATCATAGCCCTAAACCCAAAAGAATAAAAAAACGAAGGACCAACACATCTAATCTATTATTCTTTAAAAAGTAGCTGGTATTAATCTGATAAATATTTAATAACATTATTTACCTTGGAAGGATCGACTTTCTGGAAGTTCTTGACAACATTGACGACTCGATCGGTGACCTCAGACTTGTCAAGGAAGGTGCCTCTAACTTCCTCGGAGAAACGGCGGCGTATGGAATTGAAGGAGAGACCGACGAGGCCGTTGTTGTTCGGGTTTCGCGTGGTAGGCATGGCCTGTACCTTCACTCTCAGGTACTTTAGCAAAGCTCCTCTCGCCGCCATTTTACTCCTTTTCTATTCTGTTCACGACTACAAATTTCTTCTACAGTTCTCTCTCACACACACTCTTGCCTCTCTAATCAAATAAGCAAATATTTCAATCGGCTGCTTTCTTACGGTGTCGTATATGTCGGCAGATAATTGTTTTTTCAGGGATTATCTATTTCTATTATATTCTCTTCTCTCTTTTTTTTATAAAACAAAAATATTATATTAATTATCCGAAAATTTAAATCCTGATCGATACCGTTTCCTATTTTTCCTTTTCTTTTATAAAATTATTCTTTCTAATCAAACCTGTTTGGAAATGTAATTATAATTGTTTTTTAAAATATTTTTAATATTAAAATACATCAAAATAATTTTTTTTATTTTTTAAAAATTAATTTTAAAATTAGCACATAAAAAAATTCAAAATATATATAAAAAATTAATTTTTAATAAAAAAATTAATTTTTTTAAAAACACAGTACAACTATATTTTCAAACTATATTTACCACAATACGTGACATCACATTATTTGATTAATTTTTAAATAAAAAATAAATCAGTTCATGTTCTGTCTATCCTATTAAAAAAAAAATAGATTTAGTGTGTGAGTATGGCTTTACAGGTCTAACATATATTTGAGCTTTTTTGTATTGAAACAATTACTCTAGCTAACCTTCCAAGCCTAAGCACCTAATTTTTTTTTATGTTAGCCCTTTTGTATTTTTCTGAATTTTAATTAAAATTCATTCTAAATAAAATAATTAAGATTATATTGAAAATATTATTCTATTAAATACCATTTTATTTTGCTAAGATTATAACATTTGTTTTTTTATATTATCAACCATTTTGTTAATTACTAATATGAATTTAATATGCAAATTAAAAAAAAAAGTGATTAGGAATATTTAATAAGAAATTTTATTTTTTAATTTTTCCTTAGATTAATTTTTTTCCCTATAATTTTATGTAAAAAATAAGATATTAGTTTTAATTTTTTTAATTAATACTTGTTTTTTAGATGATGATAAGTCTTTTTATAGAGACAACAAAGCTTCTGATAAAAAAATATATTTTTAATAAAACAAAACGCATTAATAAGAAAATATAATGTAGATTAAAGAGTAACAATTTTTTACTACTTATTTAAAATTATTAGTTTTTTTAAAAAAAAATGCTTTAATTTCTTCACTTTTAATTCAAAAAACATGCTACTAATAAAAATACATGAATAAAAAAATAGTAAGTAATTTAATAAAATCATTTAAAAAAAATTAAATCATAGTATTTCGTACAAACATCTATTTTAATTGTAAAAGAACTAACTAAAAATTGATTTCGAAAATTAGTCCACGAGATCTCGAGGGTTAATAACTAGTATATACCAAACATATTTCTCAATAATTAACCATGCCATAAGTTACATGAAGTCTTCCATTAAGTTGGCTTTCTTAGTCGCACTCTTGGTTTCGATTGCTAGTAAGTAACTCAGTTGAGTTAATTTCTAACATAATAAAAGAATATATTAATATTATGAATGTATTGTTAAATATTTTTTAAATTAAAACAGCAAGTATGTTGTCTATGCTTGACAAAATAAATTAAAAAAAATAAAAAAGTTGTTAAGGATACATATAAAAATATTTAACCCCAACTTTTCTTTTTAATTTTGATGTTTTTATTTATTTTATCTTCAAAATTATTTTTTTCCATGAATAAATAAAATTTATTTTTGAAAATACACCATACCAATACAATTTATTTATATAAAATAAAAAACTAAAAGATAAATATCAAAAATCTATTAGAAATATTATAAAATAATAAATAATAAATAATAAATAAATAATATGAACTAAACAACTTTTTTATAAATAAAAGAGGTGATATTAGTTAAAATTTAAATAAAAAAATAAATCTAATGTAAAGGAAAAACAAATAAAAAGGAAGGGTATTAATTAAATTTAGAGGAAAAAAAGCACAAAAAAAGAGTTAACAACCCAAAAGCCTAGACGAATGATACAATTAAATGATTGGTGTCTTTTTTGAAGTATAGGTTTGTCAAAGTAATAAATAATCTGACAAAACCGGGATCAATCCATAGGAAGGTTAATTATATAAAACCATAAGTAATAAAAGAGACAAAGTTGAGAGAACCTTGAGAAATGATATTAATGTAAAGATTAAACATAGATAAAACAATTATTAAGTTTAGAGGATCCACTAATGGTATTTAAAATAAGTATACTTCAAACTCTTTTTATTACTCAACTGAAAACCATACATAAATGAGGTTCCAAACGGATGATCTATCATTGATGACTCATTTTAAGTTGTTAACATGATCATATTAATTATCTTATATTAATTATCTTATTTGAGGAATGTCAACATTTGTAAATATTGTCAAGTATTCATGATACTAACTTATGTCAACAACAAATCGATTAGTTGTGACCATTTGACTACACCTTCAGTCCTTAAAAATGATATACACGATGTTGTGTTGAAGGTGTAGAAACACTAGTATACCTTGTAGAACTAGTGAAGGCAATGTTGTTGAGAATATTAGTTGAGTTATACATTACATGAGAGCACTATAACTTTATTTGTGTGCTGTTTTTTAAGGGATTTAGATTATAAAGAACTATCTTATGGCATGTCTAATTGAGGCTTTCTAGTTAGTCCTTGTATTGTTGAGAGGCAATTAAATTATTCATGACTATGAGATTGACATTTGTAATTTATATGTATTGATTTTTCTTTGGTTATAATGATGATGTTTTTATCATAATTCTTTTTTATGATTATTATGTGTTAAAATAATAAGTTTATCTCATTTTAAGTGTTAATTTGTTGAATTGATAGATAATCTGATTATCGATCACGTATTAATTTGTTGATTAATTGTTGAATTCACGATCAATTATGCTATTTGTTCTTGATTTCTTCTTTTCAATAAGGAGAACCTATAATTAGAAATCTACTCCTAAACAAAGGTTGATAGCAGCCTCACAAATGAAATAAAAAATTAAATAAAGTGTGGAATTCTAAATTTGATTTTAACAAGTTAAGAAGAAAGAGTAAAGTAAGAAAACTAATCTAGATAAAAGAATAAAGAAGCGAGAAAAAAATAAAGCAAAGTCTGTATGCAAAATCAAAGTAAAGAAAAGCAATAAATTGTGATAAAAGATAAATAATGGACAAATTACGTGGAAATAAGTAAATAAATTGTGTATATATGGTTGACTATTGGTTTTAGTAATTGGATGGTCTTTTTATATAATCCTACATGAGCAACAATTCATACCTATATACAATTTGTTTATAACAAATTAAGAGCTTGAATCTTAATACAATCTGTATTTCTATCAACACATCTTCTTTCTAGAAATCATATATTTTCTAACTAATTTGTTATATTTTCTAGCATAATTTACTAAAGACTTCTATTTAAAATAAGACTCATGACTTCTAACTCTTTTATTCCATTAAGACTTCTAGTTTCTTGTTGATATCAGTTCCTATTCGGGACATCTTCTATCCTATGATATTCCATGTGCTTGTAGCATCCATGTTGTCATAAAACAAACAATAAACATAAGCAACAAAATATATCATCAAAGGAATGAATTGCAATTTGCGACAAACCTGTTGTTTACACTTCACACAACACGTAATGCTCAGAAATTTTGCTTTAGAGTTTCAAATGATAAGACCCAGGACATTCAGAATCGATCAAGTGCTTGTTATTACTAAATTTGTCTCAGCAACAAAGCTTGAATATGACAAAATGGTAACTCCATATTCACAAGACAAAGGTGAATTACAAAAAGGATTAGGCCATTGTGCTATTAAATGAAAACATACATCATGTTTACAAACACACCTAGTTAAGTTGCAATTTTTAGATTAACTGAAAGGTACAGTAAGAAGCTACATCCTAGTTAAATTGGCTTTGTGCATTTCTTTTGAGAATGTCCTAACAAATGGCAGCGACCACATTGAACCACCCTCTTTGGGCGTTTAAAGTTTTCTACACGAAGAACCTTCTTTTTTGGCCTGCCAGGTGGTCGGCGAGTTTTGGGTGGGCGTATTGTAATGTCAACCTTGGCACCTCCACCTTCTGTTCCCTCACCCAGTTCCCTCCACAGGCTCTTATCAGGAATAGGGTTGATCATCTCTGAGTATGTCTCCCGGTAACTTGCAACAGTGAAGCAAGGTTCGGCAAATAAATGAGCATTTTGCCCACAGGAAATAAGTGCTGCAGCAGCATGTGCACAAGGTAAACCATAGAGCTGCCAACGACGACATGAGCAGACACGACTCCTAATATCCACAATATTTGTTCGCTCAGTCGACACAATCTCAAACTCCACCTCATTTGCACGAAGCACTTGATAGCAATGTGCATCTGCAATGGCCTCTAAAATCCGTTTCTCAGCAGATGGGACAAGAATTGAGGTCCAGCTCATGCCAATGTCACGACGATTGCTAAACCAAGATGTCAACTGATGCCGAATATGCTCCATCATTTGAACAATTGGGAGCTCATGGCATTCAAGGGCCCAATTATACAATAATTCTGTAACCCCCAGCATAAAATGGCCATATCGCATACCTTCAAAATATGCAACAGCCCAAAGCTGGGGAGAGAAGTGTTGAAACCAAGGTATAACATCTTGTGAGATCTCCACCATCTCAGTGATCTTGCTTTCAAATTCAACTGCTGTGAGGGCATAAACTGCATTCCAGAAAATATTCACTAACTTTGTGTTCTTAAATGTGTCACGGAAGTTTTCACTAACATAACGCAGACAAAATCCATGGAATGCACTGGGAAAGTGTGTTTCAACTGCCTCTACAATGCCCTTATGCCTTTCAGACAGTATGGTAAGTCTAGGCATGTTGTCAGTATTTACTCCAAGAAGCTTCCGCAACTCTGACATAAACCACATCCAATTTTCATCAGTTTCCACATCAACAGTAGCAATGGCCAAAGGAAATAATGCATCATCAGCATCAACAGCTGCAGCACAAAGTATTGTACCCAAGTATTTTCCTTTAAGATGTGCTCTGTCAAGTTCCAGAAGTGGCCTACAAGCATTTACAAAGCCATAAATAGATGCACGGTAGGAGATAAAAAGTCTTTGAAAACAATTTTCTTGTCCGGTAGCAAAAACAGATGCAATGCTTCCAGGGTTGGTTTTTCTTATCTGCTCACAATATGCAGGAAGAAGGCGAAACCCTTCTTCAAAAGTTCCATGAAGGGCAGCCATGCTGCGCTCCTTCCCACGCCAGGCTTGCATATAAGAAACAGCAACCCCATGCTGGTCACGGATATCTTCCAGTATTTCCTTCGGTTTGTATTGTGGATTGTCTCGAATGCGTGCTTCTACAGACCTAGCGACCCAACCCACTGATGCTTGCTGATGGTGAAGGTTTTGAACTCCTTCACAAGTATGCTCTCCATGTAAGGTTCTAATTGAAAAGGTTGGAACTCCAGGACATTTTGCAACATGGACACGCCATGGGCAGCCTTCTTTAGAGCACTTGGCTATAAACCGGCTTCGATCTGATTTCACTATCCGAAGATCAAAATGCAGCGCTATAGCAATATCTTTCAATGTTCTTCTGCAAGTTTCAACATTAGGAAACTCTTGTCCAATGGCCAAAGCATGTTCTGACAATGCAAGAGGAGCATCAGGCACAGTTAAAGCAAGGTCTGCCATGAATCCACCAAAATGTGGAGAAACAACTTTAGTTGCTCGATAGGCTTCCCCTCGTGCTAACACGCAAAATAACCAGTTTCAAACTTGTATTCTTCAAATGCAGCTAGCACATAAAACCTCCAACAAAATATGGATACGACAATAGAAAGACAAGAATAAGGAAATAAAAAAGAAGGTAACTCATGAAATTAAAAAAGATGAACGCATTAAAGGAATAACTAACTTCCAAACAAATAACTATATCAAGAATTTAATAAAAATTGAATGGAAAGGAACAGGTTAATACAATAGAACATCAGAAGTCAATTACAATTTTTCCTCGTGTTTATTTGAAATAAGGGGAAGTAAATTCATTCATTGTGCTACATATGGGGTGGTTGATTTGCTCGGTATCAATACATACATACATATATGTGAGTGAGTGTGTGTGTGTGTGTACATACAAATGTAAATAATATCTAATGTAAAAAAAAAAAGAGAGAAAATGAAACTGAAAAAGAATTTTCGACCATAAATGAGTACACAAGCATCTTAATTCCCTCAGGCTAAAAAAAAAGGTTCTTTTCTTTGGAGAACCAATGCCATATTTCAATGAGAATAACTTATTTTCTGTAGTGAAAAAAAAAATCACCTACAATCATCATGTCATGCCAGTGAGTAAAAAGGAAAACATTCTCAACCAGACACTTGGCCCATGCATCAAAGGGAAAGAATTGGTATCACTAAAGAGAACATTGTCAGCATTAAAAGCCAACAATATAATGATGGAGATGAAACTCCAGAAATATTCAATTTTTTTTTATCCATTCTCTGTTTCTCAATTTTTCTCCCAAGTTTGTGTGTCTGATTCAAATAAACTTTGCTCAAGGGAGCTTAGATTAGTAACACAGTCAACCAATTTCACCAGCACATTCCACCAATAATAAGCAAATTGCAACAGTAATATTCCCACATGATAAAATAGGGTACAAGAAAAAAAATTTGGCATGCTTTGATTAATCTCAAAGAATAATGGTTTTCTTGAAAGGAACAAAAGAAACTTTGCAGAGAAAGGGATGGGAATTGGAGCTGAATATTCACGTCCTAAATTGTCTTGGACATTAAAAAAGAAGATAGTCGAATTCAATTTTGGCAATTATGGAAAATACTTGTTTTGTTCGAAAACATTCATGTAAAAATGGATGGAAGAGTTTCAGAACAAACCCATTTCTTCAAACATTTTTGGCTGTTTGCGCGCAAAAAGAAAAGATCATACTAGAAAAAAAAAATGCCAAGCATAAAACTAATTCATACAATAAAATCATAGCTACTGATTCCTTTACCTTGTTTCAAACCTCCCCACTTGATGCTAAGTAGTGGCACATTGCAATCCATTTTTTAGAACCTACTTAGTCTAAATTCCCTAGCACTATAGGTCACATTAGAGAAATGATGTAAAACCAGATCATGGGAACAGACATTGACAGCAAATAAATAATAAATAAAGTCAAAGACTAACCTACCATGGGTTTCTACTGCCGTAAGCAAGCAGAGGAGAGGTGAAATCCCAATAATATATCAGCTACCGGCATCCATCCATGGCCCTCGAATTAAAGAAACTAGTCTGTCGAAAAAGGATATCTTTCTCAACTCTCAGAGACTCTCAACTGGGACTGAGACAGAAACCTAGAAAAACAGAACACCCAATCTTTCTCAACTCTGAAGCATCGACAAAAGCTGTTCGAACGCTTTCGGACCTGGTTATTAATTCCTCTCACGTTGTCGGCCCGATAAATGATGGTATGGACCTGGGCTAAGTTTTATTCCACGGGTTCCTACCCAAAACCTCTAGTTGTGTGTAAGGACCACCTGGGTCCCTCCACGTCATTTTAATTAAAAAAAAACAAACATTCATATATTTATTGAATTAAAAGAAAAATAATATATTCGAAATTTAAATAATTTTTTAAAAAATATTTAAATCTACTTATTAAAATTTTTAATTTTTAATTTTTTCAAATCATTGAAAATTATAGTTCCATTAAAATTAAAATTAAAAATATAAAACTAAATTCTTAGTTTATATAGAGGTGATTTGGATATTAAATTATGCTAGAAAAATTAGATCAGAACATAAAAATTTTGTTTTAATTTAATTTGATTTTAAATTTATATTAATTAGAGTGTGTTTTTGGATTAAAAATAATTTTTTAAAGATTTCAATGTTTTTTATATATATATTGAGGTGAAAACATGTTAAATTTAGATTATAGGGCCAATAAATCTAAAATTTGATTTTTCAACTATAAAAAAAGAGCTGAAAATTCTTATAAGAGATGGCATGTCATCTACCAAGCATAAATGATGTGTTGTCCACTATATTTTTTTTTATTTTAATAAATTGCATAAGTCTAATCTTTCAAGATCATAAACACCTAGATTTTTTATTTTTAAAGGTCAGGCATATAAGCCTGACCTTTCAAACCTAGGCGCTCCTATATTGCTTTTTCAAGCCATAGAGTGCCTAAGCTTGATTTTTTTGGCCATTGAATTTTTTTTTATTTAATTATTTTGTAATTTTAAAAAAACCTCTCTTTAAATAAAATAATTATTTATTTTATAAAAAATTATAAAATAAGAATAAAATAACTTTTCAAATAAGAATTAAACTTTTTACAATAGTATTAACAATTATTTTATAAAAAATTATATATAAACCTAATATGATTTTTTTAAAAAATATTTTTAATAAATATTCAATAAGGATAAAATATCTATTTTTTATTTTTTACTGTAAATATTTTATATAATTGTTTCTCAAATTAATTATTCATTTATTTTCTATATAGTCACATAAAAACTATCAAGACATGATTTTATTTTTTTTATTCAAACTTGCTTTTCAAGTCATGATATTTCTTTTTTAAAAAAAAAACATGTTGTTAATAAGAATTACATGTTTTCATGTTTTTGGAAAAAATATTAAAGACAGACATAAATAAATAAAAAATAAAGTTTTAACTAAAGTTTTTTTTCTTTGCGATTTAAATCATTATAATTCTTATATATATTTATTTTAATTATTATAGAATTAAATAAAAATAAGTTTTGAAGATTGATCATGACATTCCAGCCACAAAAAAGTATTGATTTTAATGTCATTAGATTTGTTTTGAAGATTCAATAGAGATGGTATCGGTCTTAAATTATGCTAAAAAGATTAGATGAGAATCTAGAAAGTATGTTTTTATTTGATTTTAAATTTTAGATTAATTATAACGTGTTTTGAGATTCCAATGATTTTTTATATGTTTTGAGGTGAAAATATATTAAATTTAGGTTATAGGACCGAGAAATCTAGAATTTAATTTTTTTTTCTACAAGAGATGGCTGAAAATTCTTATAAGAAATGACAAAATATCTAGCAAGCGTATATACCATGTTGTGCACTATGGATTTTCTTTTTTTACAAGTTGCACAAACCTAGCCTTTCAAAACCAGGAGCAAATAAGCTTTTTAATTTTTAAAGGTCAAACTTGTGAGTCTAGCCTTTCAAACCGAGGTGAGCCTAGATTTGCCCTTTCAAGCCATAAAATATCTAAGCTTGATTTCTTGGCCATCACCTTTTTTTTTCCTTTTCTTTCTTATTTAATTATTTTGTATGTTAAAATAAAATTCTCTTTAAATAAAATAATTACAATAATATTTAAAAAAATTAAAGTTTTTATGATAATATTAATAATTACTTTATGAATAATTATATATAAAAATAATATTTTTTTAAAATATATTTCTAATAAATAATCAATAAGGATAAAATATCTATTTTTTATTATATATTCTTTATATATTATTTTTCAAATTAATTATTGATTTATTTTAATATTCAGTCACATAAAAATTATCAAGACATGATTTTGTTTTTTTATTCAAACTTGCTTTTCAAGTCATTATAGTGTATTTTGGATTTATGAAGATTTTTATGATTTTTTTTAATGTTTTGAGATGAAAATAAATAAGAAATCTGAATTTTAATATTTAAAAATGGCTGAAAATTCTTGTAAGAAATGACATATCATTACTCATAACAAATGACGTGTTGTCTAGCTATATTGATAACTATATCGAATGATTATATCATTTAACTATATTATTATTTATTAGTTATTTTAAATTTTAAAATAGATTAAGAAATCGTTTCGGAATGCATATTTTTAAAAAGTTTATTTTTTAAAAAAATTTAATATAATTTATATGTTTTTAATTGTTTTAATATGTTAATATCAAAAATAATTTTTGAAAAATAAAAAAATATCATTGCTATGTATTTCAACACAAAAAATTATTTAAAAAATAATCATTACCACACTATCAAACAAATTCTAAACAGTATCCAGCTATTTTAAATATTTACAAAAACACAATAATTAATTATCAAACATTATAAGAGTCACGAAACCACAGTGCAACACAACAATACAAAATATCCAATAAGTCGCCCGCACGTGGCACAAATTAACCTCTATTAAAAATCTCTACTGGAGTAACCTCTCGATCTAAATTTTCTTTTTCCTATTTTTTTTTTATATGTACCTTCACAGAACGGTCGATTTCTAATACACAAGCAGCGGTAGCCGCGGCGGCGCCTTGGGCGGCTTTTGCACTTCAATAGTAACTCTCTCGGAGCCTCGTGGGGGCTCACATGGACATGGTAATGCTATGAACTTTGGAACATCGTCTCCAGGCATCACTACAGGCATCCCTTGGTTGTGGTATTGCTTCAAATCCTTAACAGTAAGAAAAATAAAGGAAAGATTAAAAAGGGGAGTGAGTAACGCGAGAGGAGACAGTTATCATCAACAGCTTAGGCAATTTGTCAGGAAGAGACAGAATTCGGATACCATTTGGAATAGCTTAGATTTAGAGGGTGATGTTTCGATGTAGGCCCCAGGATCCGGGTGTTCGGAGGAAGACCGGCGCCGGCGGAATGATCTTAGTTTATCCCAGTGATAGCAGCAAGAAAAAACACCACTCAAGCTGAGTATGCTTATGAAGAGTAAGGCAGCGCCAAGAGGAAATCCGAGGGACGGACGAGATGCGTCCACGTAGGGAGGAGAGAAATCCTGACTAGTCATGGAACAATAAGAGCACACACTAGTCCCTGAATGAATGCGATGCAGCAGCTCCTTCTCTCACGTGTGGAAGGAAAAAGGCAAATGATAGATAGATAGATAGACACTACAGAGATTGTTAATGAATGGTTGTTATGTTTATGAGAGGATAGAGGACGGAGGGGAGGGGAGGGGAGGATTTAAGGCACCGTTTGGGAACGCGGCTGCGGCCGTGTTCCTAAAAAATTTGAATTTTTTTTATTTTTTTTTTTACTAAAATTTAATATGGTTTGTACGTTTTGGATCGTTTTGATGTACTGATATCAAAAATAATTTTTAAAAAATGAAAAAACATCGTTGGCATGTATTTTGGCACGAAAAGTTATTTGAAAAGCTCTTAAAAAACACACTGCCAAACACGCTCTTAAAAGGACGGAGACGAGGGTGAATGCGTGTAAAGGACGGTGGTGTTTGATTTTTTAAAATGTTTTTTTAAATATATAAAAATATTTTTTATTTTATTTTTATAAAATAATTTTTATATCATTATATTAAAATATTAAATTAAAATAAAAAATAAAAAAAAATTAAAACATTTTTAAAATATAAAACCAATGACTACTAAGTTTTGGTGGTAGAAGGTATTTTTTAAAAATATATTAAAATATTTTTAAATGCATTGATTATTTTTTTATTTTTTAAAATGTTTAAAGATATTTTTTAATTTTTTAAAATTATTTTTTAAATCAATACATCAAAATAATATAAAAATATTAAAAAATATTAATTTAAAACAAAGAAAAAAAATTAAATATTTTAAAAACATTTTTAAAATATAAAAACAATGACTTTACTAATAAAAATATTTTTATATTGGCATATAAAATACTAAAAACATTTAATTTATTATTTTTTGTGGATAAATAACACACGTCCAAACATGACGTAAGAGGTACACGTAATTTCCGGCAGATGGTACGGAGGAGGGAAGGGTTCCTTTTGCTGGTTGCTGGGCATCAAAATCGAATTAAATTGTTTTTAAATTGCTGGTTCTTATCTCTTGCATGTACCTGGCTCGCAACAAATGTTGCCCTTTTGTTCGTTCGCCCACTATGATTTCCTCCGTCGCATTGTTACATACCTATTTATTTTTATGTTTTTAATTAATTTGTTTTATTTTTTTATTTTAAATTAATATTTTTTGGTGTTTTTATATTATTTTGATATGCTGATGTCAAAAATAATTTTTTAAAAATAAAAAATATTATTTTATTATATTTTCTGAGTGAAAAATACTTTGAAAAACAATTACAACTATACTCCCAAACAGACAGTAAACTATTCTTGAACATTTCAGTACCTTTTCTTGTTATTATATAAAAAAATTAAATTAAAAAATATTTCATTATAAGTTATAATGGTAGTTTTATTTTTTATTTTTTATTTTTTTTACAAGCGGATAAATGTTTTTTAGCTTTCTTCCATAAGAACAATTAGGTTTTTTTAATTTTCAAGCACAAGCAAATAACGATTTTAACATTAGAAAGTACAAAAACAAAGTTTTGCCTTTAGGGGTATTTTGTGTAATTAAGAGGATTATAAGGGGATCTTAGTATTTTTACGTTGTATTTTTAATTTTTTAATTAAAAAGTTCTTGGAGCATGTTTCATATGCTCCAACTAGTGGGCGGCACCTGGGTCATTAAGGAGGCGCTTGAGACACTTCTTGACGATAAAATCTACACATCCGTCATATCACATGGAGCAGATTTGGCCACCGGGAAGTGCCCTCTTTCACATGGACCGACGCGTGTAAACATATCATGATTTGATTGTTACCGGTGATAGATTGTTTAAGTTTTTTTCTTTCTTTTCTCTCTCTTCTGATAACTAAAATACATTATTATCCTCTTTTTATTTATTATTTGCTTGAATTTAGCATGAGTTGCTAAATCTAAATGCCTTGAGTCTGACACCCATGTGTGATGTCTGGTTGACCCAGGTGCTTGAGTTGGCATGACTGTCACACCCAAGATGCGTGGATCTAGCCTGACTGCAAGACCCAAGGCGTGTGGGTCTGGCAAGGCTGTCAGTTCCAAGACTTAAGAGCTTATAAAAAAAATTATGATTTCTGTTTAGAATACTTCAAGAATAATATAAATGTTTTTTTTTATAAAAACATTCAAACAATTTATATAAAAAAATTTGATTAAGGTTTCCATTTAAAATATTTCAAGGATAGTTTAATTAGTTTTTTATAAAAGATAGGAAAACTTTATAAAAAAAAATTATTTATGATACTTTAAGGGTAATTTAATTTTTTTTATAAAAACATAATTATAAAAAATTAATTAACATTTATGTTTAGGATATTTCAAGGATAATTTAAGTGATTTTTTTATAAAAAATAAAAAAACTTATTTAGAATACTTCATGGATAGTTTAATTTTTTATATATATAAAATAGAAACAATATATATATATATATATATATATATATATATATATATATATATATATATAATTAATGATGATTTCTGTTTAAAATACTTTAAGGATAATTTAATTTATAAAAATAATTATTTAGGATACTTCAAGGGTAGTTTAAATATATGTTTTTAAAAAATAAAAACATTATAAAAAAACATTAATTAACATTTCTATTTAGGATATTTCAAGGGTAATTTCAATGTTTTTTTTATATAAAAACTAGAAAAAGTTTTAAAAAACTTATTTAGGATACTTTAAGGATAATTTAAATGTTTTTTTTATAAAACATAAAAAATAATTAGCATTTCTATTTAGGATATTTAAAGGGTAGTTTAATATTTTTTTTCTTTTTAAAAATAGAGACAATTTATAAAAAATATTCTTTATGATACTTCAAGGATGGTTTAAATATTTTTTTATAAAAAATAAAAACAATTTATATAAAAAAATTAATTAGCATTTTTGTTTAGGGTACTTAAATGGTAGTTTAAATGTTTTTTTTATATAAAAAATAGAAAACATTTATAAAAGAAATTATTTAGTATACTTCAAGAATAGTTTAAATGTTTTTTTTATAAAAAAATAAAAAAAATTTATAAAAAAAATTAGAATTTCTGTTTAAAATACTTCAAGGATAATTTAAATTTTCTTTATTTCAAATAAAAAATTATAAAAAATATTAATTAGAGTTATTACTTAAGATACTCTAAGAATAATTTAAATATTTTTAAAAAATTATAGAAAACATTAATTAGGCACATATGTCAGAACCAAGTCGCTTGGGCCTAACCCGACCGCTAGACCCAAGGTGCTTAGGCCTTCCACGACCACCAGACCCAATTCTCTTGGGCCTAGTATGATCGCCAATCTAAGTCGCTTGGGTCTAGTATAACCGTCAGACCCAAAGAGCTTAAAACATTCTCTATTAACTTAATATGTTTTTTATATTTGAAAAAAAAAATTAATATGGAGTGTGGGCCAATATCTTAGTTTTTACTTATTTATGTAGCATATTAACAATTAACATTAATATTAACAATTAAAAGGAAAAAAAACTAAAACAATTCTTTTTTACTATGAACCTAAACATTGTTGACTCATATAACATTATTTATTAAATTCATTTACACTGCTCATGACATATTTTTTCTATATTTTGATGCTTATAATTTTTAAATTTTATATTTTGATTGTGACACTTTATTTGTGTCACATTTCAATCACTACAATTGAAAAATGAGAGAGGAGGCTAAAGAGGGGGGAATTTTTTTCATTTTTTCTTTTAATTTTTTTATAAATTCATACAAAAAATAAATAAATTTGAGTGTGAAAGGGTTACAATAAATTAAAAAGGAAAATTAAGTGTTTTGGTAGGTTTTTTTGAAAATAAATTAAAGGTCAGGATTTTAAAAAGGGTAGAAAAAGGGGATTGAAGAGGGCTTTGTTTCTCTAGCATTCAACACTTGGAAAACCATTCAATTAAGGTAATAAATGCCTCCAAATAGATTTATTGCATTGACTTAGTGATTATTTTTTAACGAATTAGAGATGTTAGGCTTATTTGAGGATGAAATTGTGTTAATTGTGTAATGAATTAATATTATTGTGGTTGATTAATGTTTGTAAGCATGAATTATTATTGGGTAATGATTTGACTTCAAAAATGAAAAGGATAAAAATCTCTCCCTTATTGTCTTGAATTTCAGCCAAGAGGAGGAAATTGTAAGATTGATAATTTTGATGTAATTAATTAGGATTGTAGGAGATTATGGTTAGATGAATATTAATTGATTGAAAAAGGTTGGAAAATTTCAAAAGAAAGGAGAAAAAGCAAATATTTAAGCAAATTCGGTTAAATTATTTGAAAGCTAAAAATATATTAGTTATGAAGAAACGAATCAGATTATTTAGATTAAGTAGTAAGTTGTATAAAGATGTATCGATTAAAAATGAAAATGAATGAAAGAAAAAAATTGACATTATACATGACTAGAATGGGGGACCAACTTGTATGTATAGACATCAGGTAGGTGTTCAACACCTTGAAAGAAACTAGTAATTTTTTTGAAAAGTAATTTCATTATTTTTTTAATTGAATCTTATTCTAAAATGGAAATCAGAAAACAAAATTTGAGAGGCTTATTCCCTGTTAATGAGATTAATGCCCTGTTTAATGGACGATTCGAGAGATTAATTCCTCGACCAATGGATGATTGAGAAAATTGATGCCCCAGTTAATGAGTAATTGAAGAAATTAATCTACTCGATAATAGGGGTTAGTGCCTTGGTAAATAGAAAATTAAGAATAAAAAACCGGATGATTGGTAAAAGATTAAAAACTTGATTTAGGCTAGAGATGAACTTAGTACGTTCATAGAATTGGAACAAATTGGCATTGTATTATAAAAATAAGGGTATGATAGTAGTTAAATTGTTGAAAACTAAGGTTAGGAACATGTATGTAAACATGTAGATGCGTACGATATAATATTAAATAATTATTAAGTGAAAAGTTGATCATGCTTAATATAAAACTATTTTCAAGTTTTTTGCAACATCGATTCGAGAAGTAGACTTAATATTATGTATCTTTTGCAAAATTAGTCAACGTAATTTGGGAAAACAAATATTTTGCTGTGATGTAATTTTATAATCAAATTATGTTTACTTATCAAACTTAATTATGGATATTGTATTTAAAGAAATTTGCCTCTTTTAAATATGTTTATACATTTGTTAAGCTTCTTTGGATCTATCTATTTTAAGTATTTGTTTCATTAGAGCACTTTTTTTAATATTAGTAAGTATTTTTTTATAGAGCCCTTTATGATTATTATCGCTAGCCACAACTCTACTCTGTTCCTCATGCACTTATTGAGCATGTTGGATAAGGGTCGTCCATTGGATGAGGAAAATAATGATCACATATCATATAAATAAGTAAAGAAGTTGCCACCTAGGGTTAATGATTATAAAAATCTAATAACATTTCAACTAGAGCATGGGTACGGGGTTGGCTATGTGAAGGGAAGATGAACTTAATCAACGATACCCCTTCAACGTCTAACTTATAGCCAGCTGTAATGCACATATTATTCATAGGCAAAATATCTGGTTTTAATGCACATAGGAAAAAAAAGAGTGAAAGGAAAACAAAAATGAATACATAAGAGTCCATTCCTTGGAAAAATAGTGGCCTTAAAACTTGATAACGCACACAATAAAATAAGCACATAAGCAAATAAGATTCCAATTATCGAACGCAAATGATATAATTCTTGATTTTTATCACCTTTTAACGCAAGTTGAATGTCGAACCTAGTGGAATTGGACATAGACTATACATAAAGTCTCATCATCATCAGCCAACCATCCCTCCATGATTTCTTTATATATATATATATATATATATATATATATATATATATATATATATATATATATATATATATATATATATATATATATAACATGCGACACGTTATCACATAAAAGAAATTACATATACAAAATACAATAAGGATGAATCGACACAAGATTTAAAAATAAAAATGGTCAAACAAATAACTTATGGGTGAACCAATTAGAAAATACGAGTTTTAAATTGATCATTTAAAAATAAACCACTCAAGGGTGAACCAACTAGATTTTGTTTTTAAAGGATCAATTAAAAATAGGTGAATTGATTAGAAAATGAGATTTTGAAACCAATTAGTCAAAATAAACCACTTATAGGTGGACCAATTGAACATGAGATTTTGAAAATGATCAATAAATAAAGAACCGCTCATGGGTGAACCGATAAAAAAAACAAAATTTTAAAGGATTAGTTAAAAACAAACTACTCATATGTGAACCAATTAGAAAAAAAAAGAGGTTTTGAAACCAATTAGTCAAAATTAACCACTCATGGATGGACCAATTAAACATGAGATTTTGAAAAGAATTTGCCAAAAACAAACCGCTCATGGATAAACCAATAAGAAAACATAGGTTTTGAAATTGATTGACCAAAACAAACCGTTAATGAGTGGACAAATTAAACATAAGATTTTGAAAAGGATTAGTAAAAATGACCACTCATGGGTGAACTAATAATAAAAAAAGGTTTTGAAATCAGCTGGTCAAAATAAACCACTTATAGATGGACCAATTAAACACAAGATTTTAAAAAAAGGATTGATTGAAAAACAAACCACTTATGAGTGAACTAATTACACATATTATTTTTAAAATGAATTTGACAATCCTTGAAATTCATCTAATATCAATAGTTGGGATGCAAAAGTAATCAAGCAATCGATATTGATGGAATCATATCATATAAAAAAAAACCACACAATCAAAATCAAAATAAAGAGTTCAGGATTTTATTTAATAAAAAAATTCACGAAGATGCATCATATGTAATCAATTAATAAATCAACATGAAATTATATATGACAACAATTAATAAAATAAGTAGTCTTATAAATCAATGGTAGATCAATCATTCAAGTATTAATTTGGTAAACACCAGGACTGACACTTATGTCGGATAATCCTTCAAAACTAAATCACATTCCTATCCTCCCTACTCTATAATGAAACATTGATGTAATCCTTATTTTTTCTTAGAATTACCTAAGGGGTCTCAAACCTCTTGAGTTTGTCGTGCTACAACTTTCAACATACATTGTATTCAATTAAACATCCATAAATACACATACAAGCATAATTATTTTTAGTTACAAATAGAAGTAAAATAAATTAAATTAAAAATAAAATTTAGTGCGAGAAATTAGTGAAGTAGTTATTGATTTGCCTTGTTCAAGAATATATAATTACTATTCCTCCCCTAACAATACACCTACATTGTTCACTCGATGCATATACTTGCCATCACTATTGATGGTCTAGAGAAAGACTTTGTGAGATTTTGACAAATCAATCTATTCACCAGGATGATCATGATCTCATCCGTCCATTAATGATGGTTATGTATCTCACGACTAATCAGGGAAGGAGATCAACAATGATGAAGACTCGGGTTATCCCTTCGGTTTTTTGGCTTTTAGACGTTGTTACCGCGTTGGAGATGGGGATTGGTCAGGATTTGTTTAGCTAAAGTATATGCTCTTTTCTATGGTGGTTTCAAGGTGAACTATTATTGGATGACAGAGAAATGATGACTAGTTTGACAACCAATAAGGAGAGAGAAGAAGATGTGAGCTAAGCTTTGGTGTGGCATGGTCTCTAATAAGTTTATAAGCTTGTTTGGATAGGCGATTAAGATGTTGCTTAAGTTGATCCAAGACTCTAGATCTAAGTGAAAGTGATTCTAAACTCAATTAACAACTTAGATCTTCTTGGGCTATGATAAGGTGTAGATGAGCTTAGATTAAGTCTTTGAATCAATGGTTAGGATTTGTTTGATGTTTTGATTTAATAACCACTGCACTAGCTAGGTTATGAGATGTGATTCACATTCACATAGGCTATAATAATTTTTTTAATATATATATATATATATATATATATATATATATATTGTTTTGATAAAGTTAAAATTAGTGTAAAAAACCATTTTGATTGCTAAAAAAACCAATTTTGACCTTTAAAAAACCAATTTTCACCATAAAAAATATTTTTTTGATTCTAAAAAAATATTTTAATCGCAAAATGAAGTATTTAACCTTGATATATTGTTTTTGATAAATTTTGACGTTGTAAATTACGTGTTGACTATAAAATGATGGTTTTGGCTGATTTTGCTGGGAATCTAGATTTTGACCATAAAATGATATATTTGACCTTGGTAAACCAATTAAGATTAATTTTGGAAAACATGTTTTTTACAATAAAATGATGTTTCAATTAAAACTTAATGGGAAACTTAATTTTTAACATGGTAGCTCAATTTTTCTTTGAATTGTTTTTGCAAAAGTTTTTTTTTGTTCTAGAATATTTGTTTTTTTTATTTTTTTTTGGTGATGAGGTCAAAATAGGTCATGATAGATGCCTCATCTTTATAATGCTTATGAAAAATATTATTTTATTTGGCTTTGTGTAGTAAGGTTGTAAAGAAAAGAAGAAAGAGAAAACACGTAAAAGAATAAACACAAAAACATTTATAAAGGATTGACACAAATCACATAAACATTTTTAAAAAAAATTCAAGTCAAATTGTATCTTCTAAGTTCATCTTGCAACTCAAACATGTATTACATTATCATAAAATCAAGATATTTTCAGGAAAAAAAATTACATTTATCTGAAATTAAAGGATATATAAGTAATCACTGCCATTGTGCCAAACCTTTGCATTTTTCTTATTCATTCGATTTCTTGTTTATTGGTATGGGATTTAAAGGCTTACTACTTTGCAAGAGCTTGATAATGGTTATTTGACTTTCCTTTTTATTTAAAGGCTTTAATTTTTGTATTCTAGATTCAGTGGTTCCTTCTTTACTTAGCAAGATCATATTGCAGAACATTGTTCTAGTGTCTATAAAAGGCCACCATTTTTTTGGAGGATTTTCTTCAAATTTTTGCTTACAACTTCTACCGCCTTATTCATGTTTTGTTGATATGACAAGGAGTTGCGATGCTTCATTTTTCATTTTTGGCACATTGTTTTCATCATCTTACCATTAAAATTATGAGCATTATCTATTATCAATAATTTTGGCAACCTAAATATACATATTACATTTCTTTTAAATAACTGACACACTATTTTCTAAGTGATATGTATGTATGAAGCAATTTTTACCCATTTAGTGATATAATCGATCACTAAAAAGATGAATCAATACTCATTACTAGCCTTTAGATTGATTGAGCCAATCACATATATTTCCAACATAGCAAATAACTAGGGTGAAATCTTGTTATGCGAAGGTATAGGAATAACATTTATCTTATTTGCATGAATTTATCACTTGTGATATCTTTTAACATAATTAATATCGTCTCTCTCAATGGTGGTGTAGTAATAACAAGTTCTCTAAATTTGTTATGTCATTATGTGTCCACTGGTATAGGTGGTATAAACCCTTAATGAATCTTCACCATTGTCTTTCCTTGCCTTTTCCTTTTCCTTTTCGAGGCATCTTGTTAAAGTTAAACCCTCTTTTATATAAGATCTCACCATCTAAGTAAAAATTTATAGCCAATCTTTTACATGTTTTCTTATTTGTTTTGGAAGCTTCAGGTGGGTAATCTTCATTTTTAACTTATTCTTTGATGTAAACACCACTCCAACACTACTTCTAGATATATTTACTACCATTTAGTCAATCTATCAATTATAGGTTCAATTTTATCATTCTCAATCACCACTATAATGGACTCATTTGAAAACTCAAACTTTATTGGCTTGTAATCATTAACAATATTATCAACTTGATGATCAGTTATTGCACTGTCTTTAACTACTTTTTTTTTCCATATAAATGATGTCATACTTAAACAACATTACTTGTCATCAAGCAATGCAACTCGATAGATACAATTTCTTAAAAATCTATTTGAGGGGATCCATCTTGGATATAAGCCACATAGTATAGTACAACATATATTATTTAAGCCTACGTATGCATCATACTATAGCACAACACATCTTTTCAAGAGTTTTGTATCTCGACACATAGTTTGTGAATTTCTTTCTCAAGTAATAAATAGTTTATTCTTTTCTTCCAAACTCATCATGCTAATCTAAAGCATAGCCCACTGCTACATTGATGATCATTTTATATAAAAATCAAAGGTTTGTCAAGAACTTATGGTCTTAACAAGGGTGATTCTTGTAAATATTACTTGATTTTATCAAATACTCTTTAACAATCTTCATCTTAAACATTTGGATTCTTCTTCCATGATAGTCAAAAGATGAGTTCACATATTGCCGTCAATTAAGAGATAAAATAGGCAATGTAGTTCAATCGCCCCAAGAAGCTTCAAACTTTTTTCTCTATTTTATGTTCAAGCATAGTTTGAATCCTTTTAATTTTATTTTAATTGACCTTAATTCCTTTATTGATTGTGACAAACGCGAGCAATCTGCCAGATCAAACCTTAAAAGTTCATTTTATAGGATAAAGCATTGATTTGTATTTCTTTAATTTTTCAAAGAGTTTTTTTTAATATATCACATGATTCTTTTCTTCTCTTCACTTGAAAATCATATTATTGATGTATATTTCTATTTCTCAATGCATCAGGTCATGAAATAAAGCCATTATAGCATATTGGTATGTTGCCCCCATATTATTCAAATCAAAAGGCATTATTTTATAACAATAAGTCTCCTAAGACATCATACAAGTTGTTTTGTTTTTATCTTTCAGATCCATTTTGTTTTGATTATAACTTAAGAATTCATCTATAAAAGAATACGTGACATTCTGGAAAACATTGTCAACTAGCACATCAATATATGATAACGAGAAGTCATCTTTAGGGCTTGTTATATTAAGGTCATGATAATCAACACACATCTAAATCTTTCTATTTTTCTTGCTGATTGCAATTATGTTATAAATCCATTAAGGGTACTCCATAACTTTAATGAATCTAGTATCTTTTTTTTTCACTTCCTCTTTAATTTTAAGCAAAACATCTGGCCTCTTCCATTTAAGCTTTTATTTGACTAGATTCATCAATAGCCTGTAGACCAAAACATCTATATCTCAACCTAGGATATTAGAGTAGGAAAATGGAATAACATCTACAAACTCTTTCAATAAAGCCACTAGAGTGTGTTTGGTATTGTGGTAGTTTTTGTGGTTGTGGTTTGAAAAAAAGTTGTTTTTATAAAAAGTACTTTTTGTTAAGGTTGGTTTGGTATTTATATATGTTTGGTTAAAACTGTGGTTGAAATTGAGATTGAATAAAAAAGTAGTTTAATGTGTTTGGTTAAGAATGCTTTTCAAATTGAGGTTATAAAATAATTTCAAAAAATATATATTAATATTGATGGTTTTTAATTTAAATATTGTAGATTTAACTACTACTATTATATCATGAAATAAATAATACTTTATATAAAATATTTTTTATTACTCCATTAAACTATCTACAATTCTATCACGTATGAAAAACATCCGACAAGGACTACAATTTTCTTAGTTTTTTAAGCGCGCAACAACATTAGGTAAAATATAATCAAGAATAAAATTGGGATTGGGATCAAATTCTGCAAATACTACGTCATTAAGCGATCTCCGTCTAATTTATGTAGTATCATTGAATACTGTTAAACACTAATTTTTTGAATAAAACACAATCAAAAATAAAAAAAATAAAAAATCAAATTTTTTTACTAGGTTAGACCCAATTCAATAGATTTAGCTTTGAATCGAACTCGGTGCTGCCGGAATAGTGGAGACACATATGATCCTTATATTTGACAGTTATATATAAAGCTTTATTGTGTCTTGTTCTTTGGGGTCCAAGCTCATCTTTTATAAATATAAATAATTGGTATCCTGAACTTTATCAACTAAATTTTTCATCGACTTAAACATGATATCATTGAGAACATAAGCTTCATTCAAGATTTTCTACAAAGCTTTGCGGTGTGCTTCTAAACTCAAAATCAAGGATAACAAGGAAATTCTAACTGATATCTTTTTCATTTGGTCCATGATGCTATATGTATTGTATTTTATCATTTCAAAAAATTCCACAACTTCTTTATCTTTCATTGATTTATTGAATTCAACATTTTTTTACAGGGGCAACTAGTTCTTTTGCTTTATCATTTCTCTTCTGGAGTGAAACATCTCCATGTTGTTATTTATTTCCTCAACATCTACTATACTACTTAAGGATATCATTATCATAGCTCAAGATTCATCGATATGAGATTTACTATATTTATAAGGTTGTGCTTAATAATTGGCTTACTCATCTAATATCTATATATCTCTATCTGTCCCTTAAAGGTTCCTGTCATATTTATCTAATGTAAATCAACTCCTTTCTAGATTCTAAAAGTGCCTAAAACAATCATGATTTGTACTTTATGATTAAACTCTTTACAATCATTAATATCATGGCCACTTTTCTTATGGAATTTACAAAAATGATATTTGTGAATGTTTGGTTATGTTTTCACTAGTTGTTTATCAAAATCATCTTTTATCGACAAGATGTATAAATATGACATAGACACTTTTAGTGTTGATTTTTATTTATAATACTTATAATTGTCAAAAGTCAACATATTCATAATATGGTTTGGAAATGGATTTATACTCATATTCAAAGAATTAAAGGGATCTTTAAAAGTAATCTATCTTTGGTCAATCAAGTAACAAACTTTCCTTTTAAAATCTATACAATATTTGATGTTATATTTGATTATACCATTATGGTATTCACATGTTTCATTCAATTTGTATCAATGAGGATAAAGAGGTTTTAATGCTGTCAAACACCAGAAAGACTTGACCAACATTCACTAGATGATTAAAAAGTTTTCCAAGAAAGATAGGAAGGGAGGTAAAATGTTCATGTTGGACTTTTTCTTAACTCTCTTATTGGTTCAAATTAAAAGACCTTTATCAATTATATAAGAATTGGATATTTTGTGTATTAAAATTAGGCAAGGGTATTTAGGTATGATATTGAGGCATATCTGAAGTTTAAGCCAACAATCCTACAACATTTACTAGAATCAAATTCAATAGAGTTTGAGATTGCAATTCTTGTTTCACCTAGCTACTTTGGGAGTAATGTAGAGAGTTAAACTTTTAGGAATTGTTTTATTGCCCTCCTAGCTAAATATTCCTCCAACTAGTTCACATCAAACTTTTTTTTTTGTTAAAAATATTTCTTTTTGACCTTGTTTTAAGTGGGTCTTTAACTTTTTTTACCTTGATACCTTGCTCAATCGTATCAGTAGTAGCTATAATTTTTAAAAAGATGTTAGCTCCATTACATAACAACTAATTAAAGTATATGACTATGAATGTATAAAAAGAGTGACTAATTCTATTTTATGTAACAAGTATCATATCTTTGAGGCCACTTCATGCCATTTTTAGGCGTACTCTTTCATATTCTCCTTATAGCCTTTTACTATAGACTAAAGACTTGATTTATTGAGAACCACCTCCATATTAAACTTGTATCTAGATAAATGAATCAACTTAAAGCAACTCTTTCTAGCTCTCTATAAAGAAATGAATCAAAAGTTTTTCATCATGGTCAAACTCCATATTTTATTTTGGTAGATTCTTAAGTGTGTCAACATTGAATTCTTACATACTTAGTAAAATCTAACACATACGACTTTTTAGGATAACAATATTGAAAACTAGACAATTATCAAGCGTTAGTAGAGTGCCACAGAAGCATATGCCCTATATCATTTTAAGGTGTTCTTTAATAATTATAAGTTTCTCATCTTTAGGTTTTACCATATTTTTTCCTTAGGAATTTTTATGGGAATAAGGTCAATCATGGATGCCTTTTGTTGTTGTGGTAGTATTATAGTGGGGTATAGTGCCTTAAAAAATAACATCTTGAGCATGCCCTCAAGCATTTTAGGGATAATAGCATTAACAATAGTAGCAACATTGGTTGCTTTCATGAATGATATGAAGAATGATGATGCATATTTTGTTTCATGAGTAGTGGGTATAAGAATAATGACAAGAGCAATATATTTTATTTTTCTATTAGAGGTGTCTTAATTAGGAAATTGAGCCTGTAGGCTTTGCTCAAGCAAAGTAGTAAGCCTTGTGATCTCACTTTTAAAGTATCTAGCTCTTTTTGATGATTTTTCTCAAGGAGTGTTCTTTTTTCATTGTCTTTTTTTTCTTGGATCAAGTGTTGTAGATTCAAATGGTAGGCTTTGCTCAAGCAAAGTAGTAATCCTTGTGATCTTATTTTTAGAGTATCTAGCTCTTTTTGATGATTTTTCTCAAGTAGAGTTCTCTTTTCATTGCCTTTTTTTTTCTTGGATCGAGTGTTGTAGATTCAAATGGGAAGTGCGGTCGTAGAAAGACAACCTATATTTCCTAGAAAATAAAGATGACAAAAACACATAGATTATAAATAAAATTGTTTAATTAATGATAAAAAAGTCTGATATTGGATATGGATTTAGCCTTTTAGGAGGGTGATAGAAAGTTCAGATCTTGATTTGTTAATATTGGAATTGCATAAAATTAGTTTAATAATGAGTTTTTTTTTATCAATAACCTTAAATAGATTTAAGTTATGGGGGTACCCTCATCATAAAGTAATCTTGAATAAATTATGATTTTAATATTAGGGTAACCTCTAATTTGGATGATATATGACTAAGATATTTGACATGAAGTTACAGAATCCAATCATAATCATACATGTAATTCATGATAGTTTTTTATGAATAAAATTTGATTAAAAAGTTATCCTTACCAAAAGCTTATTCATAAATAATTCATGTGTATTATCCACAAACATTCAAGAGTCAACACATAAATAAGACCACACATATTTTTTTTTCATAATAACTTTGATGAAAAGAAGACTCTTTTAATTTATCATACAAAGAGCCTTTAACATTGTTTTTATAGAACATCATAGTCTTCAATTTTGTTTTAGCTTCTCTTCTCAACACCCTAGCATTCGACCATATTGAGACAAATCAAACAGGAGTTCATTGTATCTTTTTATATAAATAATAACATCTTGTTTTTTCTATCCATGTTCTCTATTAATGATACATCTTTTCATGTCTTACTACCCCTGCCTCTTATCTTACTATATCAATCTAAATATTAAACTCATTAAGCTTCTATAAATGCTGCCTATCGACCTTTATCAGGTGGTTGAAGATGTTATACATGTATATAGATTAATGCAGATGATTTTGAGTCACCTTTTGTACTTATTGTTTTAGTTGTTGAACCTTATTCACTACTTGTTGCAATAATTTAATGTTTTCAATATTAGCTTTTTTTATAATGTTTTTTTCCTGCTTGGAGAGCTTATTTGAGCCTTTCAGCTTCATCTAGCTTCTTTCTGACATTGTCAAGATCATGTTTTAAATTCTGGATACTATTGATCTTTCTTTGCTTTGCCTTTTTAAGTTGACATTTTAAGGTGTTGATTTCAATAGACTTCATTTCCACAAAGGCTTAGGCGAGCTAACATAAATGTTTCAAATTTGTTTTTATTTGGAACTTAACCTAACTAAGCTCTAATTGTTGTTAGTTTTTTTGAATTATGCTTCTAGGCCTTGCTTAGTAAGCTTAATTTATTCAATCTTTCTTTGAAAGGCTTTCATGATTTCTAAGACTTCCTCATAATCCCATCCAAGTCCTCTTCTCTTTCCTTTTATATTCTAAGGGATGCCTTGTATTCGTGTCAGAGGAGTTAGATGTTTTTTACTACTTTAGCAAATTGAGCTTTTAAGCATACTAGAGGATTCAACTTTTATTACCAGCTTCCAATACATATAGTTTCTCAATCTAACTGCTTGTTGTTGGTCATAATCCATAGTGGTTTTTGGTGCCATTCGGTCTGGATCATTTCTCACTATGTTCTGAACTAGTGGTTTGTGGTGCTATTCGATTTGGATCATTCCTCACAAAATTCTGGACCATCCAATCTACCTTAATTGATTTTAACACCATTGGTGAAATTTCATGAGTGAATCTGCCTATAAACCCAGCCAATCTAGTAGTCCTAGAGATACCATATATTTATCCAATTTGTCTAGCTATTATGAATGGTGCATAACCAACATAACCAATAACGTTAATTAATGAAACCTAAAGATAATTGTTGCAAAACACTAAGTAATAGCCTAATATCATCCATTCTACTTTCTAAGTGATAATATCATCTCGTATGGATAAGAACTAAGAGATCCAATATTTCTTTGACTATCATTTTTATTTTGGTAGCCACTATTCTTGCTAGGTCTCACTAATCATTCCACCATACCAACTTAAACAATGATTTGTAAGCTTGGATATGGATAAAGATCTAAGAAAACAACATTTGTACACAGCACCTTAATCCATCTTTACTAGTGCCATGCCAATAATCTAGGGATAAAAAGGTCTTAGTAGGTATTACAGTAGCGAGGTTGATCCTATAATATTCAACCTTCATGAATACATTGACAGCTCCCAAACTTATAACAACCATATTCGAGGGGAACAATACTAACCCAAAGATTTCTAAGGCCAAGATCTTTACTCGTTTCAAACTATTATTAGGTCTAGTTGACTTTTCCTAAAATAACTCATACCATTGGTATCAATACCACCCTTTAATCCCTTTATTATCTCTTACTTTACTCGAGTATATTTTTCTATTGAACAACTTCTTAACTCAGTTCTCCACCTCACTATGCTAATATCGAGAGGACATTTTTTAAGAAAACCCTGACATTTAGAGGATTTACTGGTATTTTCCTATAGTAGGAGTCATATCAATAGAACTAATAGAGAAGCACTGATAAGATATGTACTATAAATGAACTAGAGCTTTGAAAGTGATGATTTGATTTAGAACTTAGAGTAGAGTAGCCATATTTCCATACTTGACCTTGAACCATTATTGCTCATTTAGCTGTAGGCTATTATAATATTATTGCAGCTCTGAGTGGTGTTGATTATTGGTTAAACATGCTATAAATCTAGGAGGTTACATCGAAACCTTTCTTATAAGTAGTCACCCTTTTTCTATTAGAGAGATTCAGATAGAATCCAGTATTTTGATGCCTTTTGAAACTGAACTTTTTGATCACCCATCCTAAAACATATGACTAATTAATTTAGTTAGGGTTTCAATTACATCTGGTCTGCCCTATGTTACCTAACATTGATAGAAAACCTTTAAGGTTTAGATCTAGCTTGTTTAAGTGGTCAGGGTAAGCTCTAGGTCTTAAAGCATACCTCTTTACTCGAGTAGTCATCAATTATTGAGACTAGATAAGAGAACTAGAAATGGGTCGAGGCGAAGTCCATTGATGTAACTATTTTAAGCTTGCTGCTTTTAAGAAATTCGATGTGTCATGAACTCTAACTCGAGAACAAGCCCAACGAAAAGCCATTACTTGCTCTCTAAAAAGGGTCAGCTTATAGAAAATTATTTAGTATTAGTATATAGAGGGCATGATTCCATATCCAATCTCAGAAGTAAGGTACAATATAAAAGGTTACCTATAAGTACATAACCATGTATACATAAACAATTTGCAACATAGCACACAAGCACACACAACATGTAAGTTAATTATTTGGAACAATAAAAAGAATAAAAATCAAATGAATAATCATTAAAATAAAATCATAAACCATAGATGATGCTCATGATATGCATGCAAAACATAACAAAAAAATTACGAGTTCCTAGTAGAGTTTCCATCTCATCATTAGCTACCACTTGACTCTAATCCTTGTATGAACGTATTGGATAAGGGTTTTTCATGGGATGAGAGAAATAATGATCACATATCACATAAATAATTAAAGGAGTTGCCATCTAAGGTTAATAGTCCCAGGAACCTAATAACTAATTTACCTTAGTCTGGGTAAACAGTTGGTTATGTAAAGGAGCCTAAGGTTAGCCGTAATTCATATATTAATCATAGGAAAAATATCTGGTTATAATGCACAAAAAAAAAAAGAGAGAGTAATGTAAAGCAAAAACAAATATATAGGAATCCTTTCCTTGAGAAAACGGTGGCTTTAAGACTCAATAACACACACAATTAGATAATCATATATGTAAATAATATTCCAATTATCAATCATAAATGACATAATTCTTGATTTTACCACTTTTTTATTGAAAGGCAAAATGCCGAACCTCACGAAATCAGATACAAACTACGAATAAAGTATCATCATCATTAACCAACCATCCATATGATAATTTTAATTATGTATATACATATTTATAGCATGCAACATGTTATCATGTTAAAAAAAATTGAATATATTAAAATATATTAAGGAAAAATATGTTTTCAAGTGAACAATCAATAATGAATCGTTAAGGGTGAATCAACATAAAATTTAAAAATGAAAATCGGTCAAACAAATAACTTATGGGTGAATTGATTAGAAAACACAAGTTTTAAAAGGATTAGTTAAAAATAAACTACTTATGGGTGAACTTATAAAAAAACATAAATTTTAAGTTAAAAACAAATTTCTAATAGGTGAACCATTTAGAGAAATGATAAGTTAACAATTAGTAGTTTATTTAAATAAAATGTTTATGAGTGGATCAATTGAACACGAGATTTTAAAAATGATAGGTAAATAATGAACCGATCATGGGTTAATGAACCGATCATGGGTTAACTGATAAGAAAACATAGGTTCTGAAATCTAGTGGTCAAAACAAACTCCTTATAGATGGACCAATTGAACATGAAAGTTGAAAAGGATCATTGAAAAAATAAATCGTTCATGAGTGAACTGACTAGAAAACACAAGTTTTGAAATCGATTGATCAAAACAAATTGCTTATGGGCGAATCAATTAACACAAGATTAAAAAAAAGCATTGGTTGAAAAATGAATGGCTTAAGAAACTATTTTTAATTACAAATACAAGAAAAATAAAATAAAAACAAAACTAAGCTTGAGAAATTACCGGAAAGCCTCTAGTTTACCTTTGACAATGCACCTACATTGTTCACTCGACAGATGTACCTCATGTGTCGCCGTTATTGATGGTCCAATAAGGTTTTAGTATGTCGTTCTATTCTTTGAAAGGATCTTGATCTCGATTTCGTTCATCCATTAATGGTGGTCGTGTATCTCATAGTCAGTTAAGAAGGGGGATCGACGATAATAAAGACTCAGGTTATCCTTTTAGTTTTTTAGCCTTTTAATGTTGTTATTAATGATATTGTCCATGAGAATTAGTCGTGATTTGATCAATGAGAGGAGACACACCTTTGAGTGGTGGTCGTCAAGATAAATAACTAAAATAAAAAAGCAAAACCTTTATTTTGCTAAAAAAGAGAGTAAAAAATGCAGCAAAGAAACCTTCATTTTGAATCAAGGGTACAATAAAACAATACAACGTAAGGATATAATGTAAGAGAAAACACATGCACACAGGAAAAGATAGACAACAAATCACAATACAAAGAAAAAAAGTATTAATGAAAACTATTGTTTAACGCAAATCTTCTCGAGCCCACTGAAAACAAAGGACAAAGGGTCACCGAATAGCTTGAACAGCAAAGGGAAGCAACTGAAAAAAAAAAATGACGGTAAAACGATGCCATTTCGATACCAACACAGACAGGGTAAAAGAACAATTTGAAAAGAGAGAGAAAATAAGAGAAAGGCCAGCCAACTTCTCTGATCAACAGAGCACGAAAGAAATCCTTGGAAAACAGGCATCAATGGGCATAAAAAAGACGAAACTAAAAGCATACGATCCTTGTCCAGGGTCATCGAACCCAAGCATACAGCAGGCGAGATATAAAAAATAAAAAAAAATAAAAAAACCCATTGGAGAAGATAAGATAGTGCATTAAATGCAGAACGATGAACACTTAGAAAATCGAGTAAAAAATGACGAAGGGAGGAAGGAAATAGGATGGGACAAGAAAATCATCGGAGACAGGAGCGCATTAAACTTAGTTTTTGCGTGTAAGGAAAAAGTCTGAAGTCAGCTTGTAATTTGGTTGCATTCTAACCTTGTTCTTTCTATTTTAAATTACGAGGAGAGTACAATTAACTCATTTAATTTGTTTTGTTAATCATCATTATTAATTGTTAAAATTGATTAAAAATGTGTAGGAGTTCGCGGAATATCAATTATTTTTGAAAATATTTTTTATTTAAAAATTATTATTACACAAAACACCAAAATAATAAATATTAAAACAAATAATTAATCATCATTATTAATTGTTAAAGGAGTTTGTGTCATAACAATTGTTTTTTAAAATATATTTTATTAAAAAATTACTTTTACACAAAACATCAAAATAATAAATATTAAAACAAAATAATTAATCATCATTATTAATATGTAGAAGTTTGTGTGATAATAGTTATTTTTAAATATTTTTTATTTAAAAATTATTTTTACATAAAATATCAAAATAATAAATATCAAAACAAAATAATTAATCATCATTATTAATTGTTAAAGTTGATTAAAAATATGTAGGAGAGTACAATTAACTCATTTAATTTGGTTTTGTTAATCATCATTATTAATTGTTAAAATTGATTAAAAATACTTGGATGTTAATGATTTTTTTATAATATTTTTATCTTGAAAATATAATAATATATTTTAAAAAATTAAATTAAAGTAAAAAATAAAAAAATATTAATTTTTTTTCATATTTTAAAATACAAAAATAGACAAGTTGTTAGATCTTATTTTTTGTAACATCCATTTGGTCGATAAAAGGACACGTCTTTGAGTGTTTTTTTCCCCTTTTTTCTGCGGGGGTTGGCGCCTGGGGGGGGGGGGGGGGGGGGTTTGGTAGTCCCTTCAAATAGAGAGAGAGAGAGAGAGAAGAAAACCTTCACCTTTTTTCCTTTCCTTCGCTTTCAGTGTATTAATTAGCATATCCAAACTCTTGAAGCCTGACGTAAGCTTTACTCTTTCTCTTTCCTGTTCTCTTCGTTTTTTTCTTCAAATTTGTTCCTGGTGTGAAAGAGAAATATGGCGCCCGATCCTGAACAGCCCACGCTCTCCTCCCTTGGAAAGGTTTCCTATTTCTTTCTTAATGGCGTTTTTACATATTAGTAGTTGACTGCTTGGTTGCTGAGAGAAATTGAACGGGACGATTCCTTAAAATAACTTTTTTTAACGAGTCAAATTCGAGGCTGGATTTTTCTGACTTGTAAACGAATTCCCATTGCTTGACTGGGAAACCAAACTGGATAGATTGAACTAAGGTTATTGTTATTATTGTGATAACTATGAATTGCTGAAAAGGGCTTGTGGTGATCAGGTGGGGAAGTCCTCGGGAGAGATTGGTGGTGTAGAAGAGCCTCTTCTTAATGGGGGGACTCACACTTCAGAGAATTACTCTCTTGCTTCTGCAATCTTCCCGTGAGCCTTTATTTTATCTCAGTTGTGATGTGTTTTTCCTTTCCTTTTCATTGGTTTTTGAAATCATTGTTGTATGCTATTGTCTGTCACAATTGTCAACTCAACACTCTTAAAAACCATGATCATAGTATTCGATGACTGGTTGCCCATATTTGTTTCCCAGTCTGCCAAATGCATAAACTCTGATTGTGGAATTGAGATTATTTTGTTTTTCCTTCTATCCTGTTGAATTAAAAAGGATCAATAGTTTTGTTTTGAAATGTCTTGGATCCCTCTCTCTCTCTTTTTGGTGTTGTACTTCTAGTGCTTTTAAGACTTGTCTCCTTAGCTGATATTCAGTGGCATTGGGCTGCTTTTGAATGATGTATTGTTTCTTCTATCATAAAAAAAAGGTGTTCTGGATTCAAATAAGCCAGCGTTTTGATTCCAGAGTTCTTAGTTTAGTACAGAATTGTAAAGATTGAAAGATGCTAAATCTCGTCAATTGAATTGAATATAATGATAGGGGAAAATAGCATTTTAAGATTTCCTAGCTCGTTGACACTTGAAACAATTCCTCTGACACAGACCTTTGGTATCACATTTTTACCTCTTAGGAGGTGATTTTTAGTCAGGTTATTCATATGCCTTCAAAAATATGTCGAGACTTGTTGTGCTTTAACAATATCTTTAAAAGTTTCTTCTAGATAAATAACAGTTTGTAAAACATATTTTTACCACCTGTGACTTTAAAATTCTGAGATAAAAGGGTTGTCCATCCCAGTCGGTGATTTTAATCTGGCGTGGAAGGGCTGGGAGGAAGGAAGGCTTAGATGCTGAGTTGCGGGGACAGAGTTTGTTAACATAGTTGTATGGCTGAGAATATCAAGATGACAGGAAGGAGAAAAGGTTGCTTTTGGATATGGTGAGACAGTGAAGAAAAAGAGGAAGAAACTATATGCAGTGAAGGGAAAGGAAGGGGAGGCCTGGTGATACTCAGACCTAAACACTCAACTTCAATTTATTCAACAAAATACTAATCCCAAGAGTGCATCTCATTTGTTTATTTTTGTAGACATAATCCATGGAACATAGTTTTCCTCTTTAACATGCTAAAACTAAGAATTTGACAAGTAATGAATATCAACTACAGTTTTAACATACATGTCTCACTGAAACAAGGGAAGAAAAGATATTGGTGATTGAACTTATGATATCATTATGCTGTTTTCATTTGTTTTTGACCTGCAAAGAGAGAAGTAATGATATCAACATTGACTTTAAACACTTTCTATGATCACCTTGAGTTCTGTCACTCGAATTGAATAAGTTGTGGCTAACAAATTATGTGGTCATTATTTCATTAGCATTTTTCTACCCTGTTAGTACTTAAGGAGTGCCTTATTTTTCTCAGGTTTCTGTTCCCCGCTCTTGGAGGACTGTTGTATGGTTATGATATTGGTTCTACATCTTGTGCTACAATATCAATACAGGTGTGTTTTTTCATGAGATTAGTAGGACCTATGGAAAGATATTTCTTTGGTGCTCATCCATTTTTTTCTAGTGTACACTGACTTGTTCCTATATGTATTCAATAAAAAGTATGGTCCAATGGCCCAACAGATCTATCATTAAGACTTTCTAGATTGAAGCGTTGCAATAGTGATTGGAAGCATACAATAAGCCTCATTGCACATCCCACTGTGTCTTGTAGTAAAAGAGCAAAAGGGATTAAAACTTATCAAACTTTTTCTTTGATTGTACAAGGTATTAGAAATAGCGAACCTCTTTGTCTTCGCTTTCTAACCTGTTAATTCCTTTTCTTGTCCTGCAGTCAGCCACGTTAAGTGGTATTTCATGGTACAACTTGAATTCTGTGGACATCGGGCTCATTGTGAGTTTGTATTGACTTTTATTCATTTATTTCATAGACTGACTTCTTGCTGTACCCGCACCCCTACCACCCATGCACACACATGGGCGCGCACTGGCTACTTCTCCCTCTCAATCCCCACCAAATCCTGAGTTGATCAAATTTCTGTTTTATTTTTTTAGAACAATTACTTCTGTTATAAAACGTGGCCATTTTTTCTTGCAGACTAGTGGATCACTATATGGAGCTTTGATCGGCTCTGTCTTGGCCTTCAATATTGCTGACTTTCTAGGTTAATTGTTTCTCATTTTTAAGTGACAAATATTAGATCAGTGATAATATCCTTTTCTTGTTGAAGTTGAAATAGATTAATTTAACTTGAAGGGAGAAGAAGAGAGTTGATTCTGGCTGCTTTCTTATATCTTGTCGGAGCGCTTGTGACAGCCCTAGCACCTGTCTTTGCTGTTATGGTGATTGGGCGGTTTGTATTTGGTATTGGAATTGGATTGGTAAAACACAATTTGCTCTTCTCTTTTACATTATACATTACCTACCAAAATATTATGCATGCTATTAATGCTTATAATTAAAAACAAGAGTTCTATTGCAAACTTAACCTGGATTTATTTGTATAGTCATGTATCTTTATGTAGAACTTAATCTTTGGTTTCTCTTCTTTTAGGCAATGCATGCAGCTCCAATGTACATAGCTGAGACAGCTCCAAGTCATATACGTGGTCAACTAATCTCTCTGAAAGAGTTCTTCATAGTACTTGGCATGGTTGTAAGTTCTTAGCGCTGCTTTTAAGGACTTGGGATATTTTCCAGGGCTTACATTCTTTGGTGCCAACAATTGCTGTTCCAAGAAACTTTCTGCGTGAGCTTCTATATATTTGTTTTAAAAGATCAAAACAGTAAAGAACTAAAATTTTGTGCAGGGAGGTTATGGAATTGGTAGTCTATTAGTTGATACTGTAGCTGGTTGGCGCTATATGTATGTAGCCAGTACACCTTTGGCAGTAATCATGGGGATTGGAATGTGGTGGCTACCAGCATCACCTAGATGGCTGCTATTACGTGCCATACAAGGAAAAGGCAGTATGCAGGAGTTAAGAGAAACTGCAATATGTTGCTTATGCCGGCTCAGGGGTGAAGCTATTGGTGACACTGCTCCTGCGAAAGTAGATGAGATTCTTGCTGAACTCGCTGTTGTTGGTGAAGAAAAAGAAGTTGCACTAACAGAAGTTTTCCGAGGAAAATGCTTGAAAGCCCTCACTATTGGTGCAGGGCTAGTTTTGTTCCAACAAGTATCTCTACTACTGAAATGATATCATATAGTATTCTGAATCTATTTCATTATTGCTTATACAGAATGTATGTTCATGACAGATCACTGGGCAACCAAGTGTGCTGTATTATGCTGCATCAATTCTTCAGGTACTCCTTTGATTATGTAGTATACTATAGGAGTATCAACACAGCTTTCTCTTTCACTTGGCCTTTAACTTTCGTACTGATTTCCTAACCCAATATAATATGATAGAGTGCAGGATTTTCAGCGGCATCTGATGCAACACGGGTCTCAATACTTATTGGTTTATTTAAGGTACATTCTTTCAATATATGAAGTGAAAATATCTATCACGAGTGCACCTTACTAAGTATCAGATATCAGAAATTAGAAAATTTCAGGCTAGACTACAGGATAGAATTATAATTCTTTTTGGATGACATAATTAATTGCTTCTTAAATCACGGGTACAGTGGCAGTGGTGCTTGTGGTCATGGCATCATGAGCCATTTGGATGTTCCATAGCAGTCGTGGACACTATAGGCATGGATTGTTAACATGTTTTAACAAGTTGTTTCCATTGTGCAGATTTTTAAGTAATTTTAATAGAAGGCAATTCTAATGGTATAAATGAATAAATTCCTTTGTTTTACATGATGCTGAACTTTTAGCTATTTAGTTTAATTACATGCTGATTTACAAGATTCTACAAAACTTTAGTTAAAAAAAAAAGACTACTGCAATTGAAACTTTTCCAGTATAAAAGCATTAAAAAAAACCCAAAGAATATTCTCTTCTAAAATCTTAAACCAAAACACTTAAAACTTTCAAGTCCAATGAATGTAATGACTCTGACTGTTTCATAGCAGTTGCAATGGCCACATAACAGACATTACAGATGTGATTCTGAGATTCCTGTTCTGTTACATATTCTATTTTTGTACTTGATGACTCTTTTTAACTGTATGTAATGGAGGCTTCTTGTGAGTCAACTCTTTGGAACAAAATTTTCAACAATTCCGTAAGTGCTGCTGCTCTTTGTTCGGCTTCCATAAGGTTGCGTTTATGGAGACCACAACTTTTCTGCTATGAGAGAGTAAAAAGAGTGGTGGCATTAGTTTTGTTCCATGTTTTTTGTGCTTGTGCACGTGTACATGCATGTGTGTTCTAGCTCTTGTTTTATTGCTTCTAATATTGTAAGATGGATGTTTAATTGCAAGGCTGTTTATGTTTCTCACTGATGCAGCATTATAATCTCCCATAAATCTGGATAAAACTATTCATACATGTCTCTTCAAAGTTTTCAAGTATGGTATGCATGGGTCTGGTCACTGTTTTTCAAGAGGGTAGATGAATTGTTTGAAAGCTTCACATTACATAATCTCCTGTGCATCATTAGTGTAACTTGCAGAATTTTATTGTTACTATTCTCCCTTCTAACAAACTAATCATTCAAATTTGGTAGATTCCCCTTTTGAATTGATGTCATGCTGTCATTATTTTGAAATTAGGATGAGCTTTTATTGTGTGTGTATTCTTCCAAGTGATGCGTGAGCATGTTTTCTGTTCTAAAGGTAGTCAATTTCTTTCTCGGGGAATTTTCTGAGATGGGGTTTTCTTTTTGTAGTTAATCATGACAGGAACAGCTGTTCTTGTTGTTGATAGACTTGGAAGGCGACCTCTACTACTTGGTGGTGTTTCTGGAATGGTAAATAAAGGCTGCCCTGTCTCTCATTTTTTTTGTTATTTATTATTTTTTTTCTTATTCCAAGGCTGCACCTGCAAGAATGCAAAAGCTACTTTTTTGATGAAACATGAGATTTGGGGTTTGGGGGACGAGCCCAATTACTGGTAAGAAAAAATTCAGGCTTTTGTAACTGTGCTGAAGTACACGCTATATTTCCATGACAGGTTATATCTTTATTCCTCCTGGGATCATATTACATTTTTCTGGATGATGTGCCAGTTGTGGCTGTTGCTGCACTGCTGTTGTATGTTGGATGTTATCAGGTAGTCAAGCAATAAGAAAATTTCATCCCATAATATTCTGCTTTCTTATGTCTGTAATTTAAATTATCGGATACCCATTGGGTTAGCACGAGGATCATGAATATAATTGTGGGAATAGAACTATGTTGTTTTTTTTAGAAATATAAACCCTGATAAAGAACCAAGAGATGGAGGAGACTTAAATAAAGGTAGCCAACTTCTGAAACCAAATTTCATCCCATAATATTCTGCTTTCTTATGTCTGTAATTTAAATTATCAGTTTGAGTATGTCCATACCCATTGGGTTAGTATGAGGATCATGAATATAATTGTGGGAATAGAACTGTGTTTTTTTTTTTTTTAGAAATATAAACCCTGATAAAGAACCGAGAGATGGGGGAGACTTAAATAAAGGTAGCCAACTTCTGAAACCATGTTTGTTTGATTAGTCAATTATAAAGCCTGTCTACTGCCTTCCATTTTCTAACTTGGGTGATCTGTATACGCCCAAAGTCATTACAAAATTCAGAAACCAAACATCATAGAATAATTTGAGAGGGGTAATTTTGAGGAGGAAAGTAGAATTAGATTCTTGGTAGAAGCCAGTTCCACTATTTAATCGGAGAGAATAAAATTCCAAAAAACCACTTGAAATCTTGAGTTACAAATATGAAACCAAATAGATGCCTTTGGAACATCATTCATAGTATCAACTATTAGGGTACAAATGATCATAGCAATTTGGTCAAGTATCAGAGGATTTTTGGGTTAAGACAACTTTAGTTCCTGGAAAAGAATGGAAAGAATTGCCATATTTGTGTGATTTTCTGCATGTTGCTCCATTTAAAAAAATAATAATTTCAGTGATTAATTTCAGCAATTTGTTTTAAGTTACTTCAGAGCTCATGGTTTTTTCCACTTTCTGTCTTCTTGGTTTATAAATTTTTGTTTCAAATATGTTATCTTATAGTGCGCCTCGTAACATTGTTTTTTGCAGTTATCCTTTGGTCCTATTGGTTGGCTGATGATTTCGGAGATTTTCCCCCTACGCCTAAGAGGGCGGGGGCTCGGTATAGCAGTGCTTGTGAATTTTGGTGCGAATGCACTTGTGACATTTACATTTTCCCCTTTGAAGGTACACAATTTCAAAACCTATAAATGTTCCCAAAGATATTCCACTTTAAATTACTGTAAATGCCATTTTGGATACAAAGTGTGGTGATAAAGTACAAAAACATTATCAAAGAAAGAAATGAAAATATGTTGTTGGTGCCGGTTTCTGGCAAACTTGCTATAATCACTAAATTCCTGTCAGCTGCAATGGCAAATTTATAAGTAGTTTCATTGATTTTCCTGTGGATCTGTTATCTTATGTGGCGTGGGGGTTGCTTTTCTCTAGCATGTGCAGCACAAGCATAGATCTTTTTCTGAAGTCCCCATGCTGGAAGTGCTTTTCTTTTCGGACAGTAAATAATTCACAACTAAACATAAAAGCAGTGACTCTTTAAAACTTTTGATTGAGTATTACACCCTTATTTCTTTACTTTTCT